>NC_140664.1:52466353-52556353 GCF_054131305.1 Coturnix japonica
CTGAGATGTCTTGTATAAAAACTGCTGATAGTGATTTGGGAGAAGGAAGGAAAAAAAAAGGCTGTTCTACCTAGTAGTGTAGTATCTGAAATACTGGGAAACCATCATCGCTGTTTAGGCCCACAGTTATTTATCATTCCTTTATCTGAAATGTCTACCTTACATTGACCTGGTTTGGAGATTATTTTCTTTTTCCTTCAGTGTTTTAATTAAGAATTCATTGAATAATAATATATACTGCAGGAAATTTTGATGCTGTATCATCAACAGATTCAGCATATCATCATAAATGTATGGTTAGTTTCTCTAGTTAGTGAGTTTGATTTTACTGTAGTAAAATCTAGATACTCTAGCTAAACTCTAGATACACTAGCTATTTCAGAGAAGTTGTAGTAGGAGCTATGCTGAGCAGTAACTAAGTAAACTTACTCAGTAGCGTGTGGTGGGTTTTTTTGTTTGTTTGTTTTTCTCCCCACTTCTGGTGACAATACACGGTTAGTTTATGTTTGAAGCATGAGTGTATTTATTCTTTTTAATGGTGCTGGTTAAAGATGTTAGTACCCCATCTGCTTGCTACCAATTTTGCTTGGTGGGATAGTTCATACAAATTCCTCCCCATTTGCTGAGAAAAAATGGTTTTGTCAATGAGAGCCCATCAATGTAAAGAGTTTAATCTGGCTGAATTTGCTGAGTAGATTTTTTTCTCTTTATACCTTAACTAACTAGTTCAATTAATAGGCTTTTCTGGGTGACTTTACAAGATGCCGTTCACCATTTAATATAGGTTAGTTACATTTCACTTTATTGGACAGTGATTTGTGAGTTTTTGGAATTAGTGGAAGATAATATTGTAATTATTCTAAGGTTGTAAGGCTTAGATAAGGGAATTTTTGAGAAGAATAGTTGGTTTTTCAAATGTGGTGTTCCTGAACTTCCAGTACACTGAAGCAGATCTTCAAATGTGTTCGTTAATTTACAGTCAGAGTAGAGTCAGAGACCTGAATATCCCTTTGACGGGAAGGCTCTGCTGATTGGTTATTGTAATAATTTCAGCTTAATACTATTCTGTCTTGGAGGTTGAGTTATGTAGATGTTAGTCATGACATCAGGATTTTCTAGCTACTCTTCCATTTTGTAGCATGTATGGAATGAATGCGTGTGGACATATCAGTGATTTTATCTTTGCATACTGTCAGTGTTCTCCACTTCCCTTCCTAGCTGCATTTGTTCCTCTCTTCAGGAAACAGTTCCAGAAGCAACTCATAAGGTGAAAAATATAGACCATTATGGTTTCCATCTTCTTGAATTGCCCTTCTTTTTGTGGAGATTAAATGTTGTACCTGATTTTGATGGGCTAATTTTACTCAAGGCAGACATTAAATCTTGAGAAATCTCCTGTGTCTGGTTTAGGGCCCAAACGCAACAGAAAATGTGCTTCTACTGCATTTATGAATAACACGAACTGAGTGCCTTAGGACACCTGAGATGCTCTGAAGAGACTCTGATGTTTCTTTTGTAGGGTCAAAATGCCTAGAGGACAGAGCTCTGAATGTGTGCTGATAGTATAGTGTATGAGTCCCCTCATAACTGGAATTAAATTGGCCAGAAACTGCATTAAGAGTGAAACGGCAGGATCTTACTGCTACTGTTTTTCCCTTTTCCCATTCAGCAATTTTATTAGCGTCTCTGCCCTTGACTACGTATCTTGATACCTGCAGCTCAGGACTCAATTAATGTCCTTCGGCACTGCACTACTAGTGGTGCCTTCCCTGAGAACAGACTATTAGCAGTTGTGTTATTGCAGCAGTGATGATGGGTCTGAAGACACAAAGTCGTGCTGGTAGATGAAACTTACCTCTGGAAGAAGCAGATATACTTTCCAGCTTGATCCTTTCCTTTGGGCCTGAGAGATGAGTGTGTTTATTCTTCCAGTAGAATCATCTAGTCTAATGAAAGACATCACATCACCTCTTCTTGAAGATTGCTTTTCTTCCGTAATCAGTTTGGGCTTTTCTGTTGGTCCCTCCTGTTCCTTAAGCATTCTCTTCTTTCCAGGTAGAATTTGAGATGTCTTAGAAGATGCACTTAGAAGATAAATGCAGGGTTAATTAATCTCTCTAGCAATATTAATACATTCCTCCTTACCTCATGACGGTTGCTTGCAAACTCAGTTCCTGTACTTAGAATATTGCCCTAAGTACTGAAATAAGCTTTCACGTATCAGTACAGCAGAGTGCTTTGACATGAGCTGATTTTTATTCTTTTTCCTATGGAACAAGCTTCTATGTTTTAACTTCTTTTGTTTTGTTTTGTTTTTTAAATAAAGTTAATCTTAGTAATGTGTTACATGTTAATGGGTGTTAATGAAAAAATCTGTCCTAAATTTTATCAAGTGTTGAAATTAAATAATTTAAATACTCAATAGTATTTTTTATTTACTTTACTTCTGCTCTTTTAAAAAGGTAAATAAAGTGATCATACATAAAACTTCAGCATTTGAAGCAAGCATCCCTGCATTGTTATTGTAAAAAGTATTACATTTTTTAAAGATGTGCTTAAAAATGCATGCATCTATTTTTGACATTCTTTAGCTTGCACACTCTCTCAGAGCGATTCCTTTCACAGTATTAATAGCACCTAACACTATTCGTTTTTCTGGCGTATACTAGACAGCATACAAAGCAGGCTAGATTCCTGGGGAGCAACGTAGTCTTAAACATTTGCTTTATCTCTTCATTCCAGTAGATGGCTACAGTTCACTACCAAATTGTGGCTATAATAGATTTTTTTACAGTAAGTAAATCAGAAGATGAAGGTTGAATTACTATAAATGAGTTGACCTGTACATTTTTCTTATTTCATGTGCTTAGTCATGCAGTATTCACTGTTTTCCTATGCACACCTTTTTAAAACTACAGAAAAAATGTTACAGTGCTTATTTTTTTCCTGTTGATCAAGGCTTTCTAAAATAACTAACTCCTGTATCTGTGGCAGTTCTCCAGTGTTCCTGATTTTGCTTGATGAGAAGAATTGTTATGCTCTCCCAATGCTGAAAGAACAGAATCCTTGTAAAGCTGTCTGTTAGTTTTATAAAAGTGGATCCTTTTTATTTTGCTACTGATTTTAGGCATTTTAAAAGACAACTGGCCCTTTCTTACTTGCTTTTGTGAGTTGACTTTCTCTTTTATTGAAGCGGTTGTTTTCTAGTAAGCCCTTTCAGTGTTAGGGATGAAGTAAGGACTTTAACACACAGAAAAGAATGTTTACCCTTGCATTTCATTTAAGTTATATTTTGCCTGGTTTCATTAATCTGAATCCCTATCCAGGTCTTTCTTTTTATAAACCTAATTTGCATACAACTAAGTTGATACAAAGGAATTTCTTCTAAGCCCCTGGAAAATCAGCTTGCTTCTGAAAAGCTACTCATTAGCTGTTTGAGCAGTTCTTTCAAAGGTATATCGTTCTTTTGTACCGTATGAAATGGCTTGTAGTACAACACTGAAATATTAGAAATGCATTTTGACTTTCTTTGATGGAGCGATGCTGAATTTGTCATGTAAACTAGTGAACATTTTGTTTAAATTTCGACGAGAAGGAAGTGTTGAAGCTGACTTTTGTTTGTTGTAGTCATATTTGCTGGTAAATGCTGCTACAGTCTCTTTAATTTTATCATATTACTTTCATTTTTGCCTTACTACAACTACAAGCTGAGCACAGCAGTTTAAGGTGCAGATTTTTGTTATTTTACAAATGAAAGGGCCATTTTTTGCATTAACTGCTATGCTGTGCTACCGCAATTTTAGGTCCCTTTGCAATCAACTGCCAATTTATATAGCTGGCTACAACTGCTTAATCTATTATTAATAAGCAGTGCTACTGAGCTCTACAAATGATAAAAATGGTACCAGTTTTATACAGGAATTTCATTTTCCTATCTAAACTACATACAATAACTTTATTCTCTACCATGAAGATAAATGTCTTAATTATTTATAAATTCTGTATATTTTATGTTATCGATTTAAGGATTCATTCGTTATCCCAGAAATATATTGAGAGGCCTTAGCTGTAACTAAAATATTTTTCATTTACCCATTTAGTTACGTTGCCATAATCTTAAGGGCCAAAATTTAATTTGTTTTCAAAATACTTTAAACTGAGTAGAGTATTATGGAAAATAAATGAATGCTGTGTGTTTTTTCAGTTATAGAAAGGAGTATTTTAGATGGTGAATGTAAAATCTCAGCTTTCTTGTGTGTTCAGATTTTTATTGTAGCCACATGATTTGGTAAAGGAGTTGGTCCTCCGAGAGGAAAATGTGTTTGACCCCTTCTTGAGATCATGTACAATAAGTTAATCAAGAATCAAAGATTTGAATAATGTAAGCGGTGTTAGTTCTGTCTCCTCCGGTGTTCTTGGGGCCAGGACGTGCCCAGGGCTTTGGTCCTCACCCCGTGGAAATACAGCGGTGCCTTGGAGAGTCCTGGCTGTGCATAGGACATCTCTGTTGTCAGAAGGATTGTACCCACAGGGCGATTATGGGCAGGACAAGGGATGTGCAGTAATAAGTCCCTGGAGCACTTCAGTGGGCTGTGGAAAGGAACACACACACGAATTACTAAGGCAACACTTGTCCCTCTAAGAAGGGATTGTGAGATATCAAGCAGTATTTGCTTAGAGTGTATTTCTAGCCATGTAAGCTTGTGTTTAATCACATATTTAAATTTCTTGTAACCCCCTTCAGAATTTGTTTACCTAATTATTTAAGGAGAATTTAGGGATTTATTAAGCATGCTCGTTGTTGTTTGTGAGTAATATGCTTCCTAGATTAAGCCTTTCTGCAAACGATTCGCTCGTCGCAGTAGGTTGGACATTTCTTTTCCTTTCCGCAATTTAATTTCAGCTGAATTGTTATGTCTCTCTTAGCTCATAGATTATTTCATCACACACACGCACATATATGTACAAATGTGAAAAGTTTCACTGAAATGAAGGAACGTGGAGAACCTGGGAATTGAAACTGAAAAGCCCTGCATGTTGCTGGGAGTGGCTGGCTGTGGTCGGGGCTGGCATCCAGCTGGGCTCTGCGCTGCCCTGCTCTCTCATTCCCGAGGCTTCTCGGCCTGCGCCGTCATGGTGCGGCGGCCAGACCTTTTGGTTTGGGTGCTCGCTGCTATCTCTTTCCTGCCTTGCCCAAAGAGTTTCCCAGCTGCAGCCTGCCCCATGCCCCCGCATGGCCCCACAGGCTGCCCTGGCCCCAGGGTGCCAGGGAGTGTCAGGGAAGGGGGGGGAGGCCGACGGGAATTTTTCACGCTCTCTGTGAAAATGCTGGTTTAACTTTATGGCCAGCAGCAGCGCTTCTGTGTTATAAATAGACTCAAACATCACAAAGGCATTTATCTTTATGATCTTTAGAAGGATTTAAAGGTAAAACGTGGAAGCTTTTATAAATAAAAACGAATTCTTTTTGCACAGATTGTGTATTTAGTTGTAAAGTTGCTAGCGTGTATAGTTAATAGTAAACTGATTTGCATAATTTTCATAGTAAGTGCATCATACCTGTCTGGTAAAGAGGTAAACAGTTTTAATCTGATAGGGGCTGAAAAACAGCAGCTTGTCTTTATCTAATTATTTCCTTAAAGGTTGTTCAGCAAATGTCATGTATTTTACTAACAGTATGCTTGCCTGGAACAAGACAAGATATTTACATTACAGTGCATCAAGAATCACAGCTAAAGTGCAATTGTCTTTAAAATGCATTTTGATAGCTAAGTGAGTTTAGATTCCGTATGGTGGTATGCCATAATATTTATCGAAATTGGAAAAGTCTCTTTAAAGGGTGATGCAAACAAAATTACACTCTTTTCCTTACCTTTCCTTATTTTTTTTTGTGTGGGTTCCCCCCCCCTCCCGATTTGAGGAGCTTATATTTAAATTAGATAAGCATAGTTAGAAAGCACTTGTGAATTCTGTCCTTTCACCTGGAGAGTTGAAAAAAAATAAAATAAAAATCGTAGCAAGTATATTAGGGTGGCTGACATCAGGTCTACATTATATGTTTGTTTGCCTGGGGTGCTCTCATAAAAAATAAAGCAGAGCTTTATGCAGTTATAGTGCGCACTAAATTTGTATTCAGCAGCCATAAATAAAATATTTAAGTCTTTCCAAAGAAAAACTGTTGTTTTGAGATATTTGCAGGCCAAAAAACTTGCTGCTGTTGTAAAGGGTAGAGGGCTTTTTCTTTCTTTCTCTCTTTCTTCTTAGCCTTTGTTTTTTAATGATAGTTGCTGCATACTTCGTTACTGCTGTTGCCTGTCCGAGAGCATGGAGGATACAAAGGAGGTTCTTTTTGTAAAATATGTGTTCAAAAAATCAGAGAGAAAAACCAGCCTGTTATGCTGCAGTGTATTTTGGTTGTGAGTAAGCAAACTGGATTCCTAATGATTTCATAAGAATTTAATATTGTGTGTTTTACAGATGGAAAAATGTTGATAAATTTAGGTTAATTTCAACTCTATTTATGGAAGCACTTATGCATTTTTTAAAAGAAACAGAGTTTTCTTAAATTATGAATAACTTGGAAAAGGGTCTGTTGTTTATTTTATTTTAAATATTAGATTGTCCCTGTGCGAAGCAGAAAGGGTATTATGTAGAACACTGCTTATGGAAACAGCAAACTAGTAAATCTATGCTGCGCTAGAGTAAAATGCTGCATTATTCTGATAATATTTGACTTTTGCACAATATTTAAATGAACATTAGTATAAATAGGAATGCTTAACTAAAACACAAGTTCATTGTGTAGGCTAATGCATTACTCTTGTCTGTTTGTACATGAATGAGCAATTATTCTAAAAAGTTTATACATGTGTTCCAGTGACAAAAGTTGTATTAAAGCAAACTGTTCTGATAGTGGTGACAGAAGACGTGGTTGATGGTCGTGTTTGAGAAGTAAACGGGCAAAATATTTGTGGATCTCTTAATGATTACAGTTCTTGATAGCTTTCATAAGAGTGCACGTAATTTGTGACAACTCCAATAAAAAAACGTGGCAGCAAAACTTTCTGAGTTAGCGGCAAAGTAAATGGGGCAGGTTTTGCATTTTGAACAGAAATCTTATGAACTGTGATTGAATTTGTCGTGAAAGTGTGTCAGAATTAATAAAGTATTTACGTGCAAGGTTGCTGGGCTTTGCAGACTGTTTAGGGCTGAGGATTGGTTAACATGAAAAGTCATTTCTGTGCATTTGGTGCTAGACAGCAAAGGACAAATGTACTTCTGTGCGTTTTGGATCATAATGCCATTTCTCATTTCAAACCATTTTTGTCAGGACACCAGGCAAAACAATGATGCTTTGAGGACGTAATTAAAGATATTGTTCAAAGAACAACTTTCTGCATATTTGAATTATTACTGTCATCAAAATCATACAAATATGGAAATATGATTGCCAGAAGCACATAAATCAATGATCAGCATGGCCTCAAAATCCAATAAATATGTAGAGTTAAATACTTTAAAATGCAAATTGCATCTGATAATTTGCATATGGTAGAATTTAAAGGAAATTTTGTTGCTTAACAACCTCTAAGGTAGCAGTTAGGGCTACGGGTAAACATAGATTTTTTTATTCATCGTTGGTCAAGTTGCAAGATTTGATAAATGATAGGAGACTGCTTTCCTTGCTTAAAATGACTGCATTCTTTACTGAATCCTGAAACTGCCTTGAAGTCATCTGAATAATTAAGAGTTAATTATTCTTCATCCATCTAAATCAGAAAAGGACAGATTTAGGGAAGGAATTTATAATTTTTGCCTCACGTCCTGTCATGTCGTAATGTGATAAACTAAACTGACTCCAAATAATATCTAGTGACCTTATAGTAATTACGCCTCACAAAACATTTTGGTTGAAATTTTTTAATTGCTTCCATCGATTCCAGAAAGTACATGTTAACAGACTCTGAAGTTTAATTGTGTTCAGAAGAAGGCAATGTAAGATTCGTGCTCCGTTACTATTCTCCATTCATTTTACCTGGGTGGATACTGTACGAGTTATCTTACATTTTTTATTCTCTGATGATGCCTCTTTCCTTGTTTCTACTGTTTTTCTGTTGTTTCTTTTTAAACAAGGTTTTATTTTAAAGAAAAATGCATGTCTGTATCAAGAATATATTTGTTTTGTTTTGTTTTTGAAGCAAACTTCCTAAGTTTAGCAAAGCCAATGATTTGTCAGTGACATCAGTGACAAGTTTGCTTTCTTAAGGAAAAAAACTGCCTCTGAAGTATGGGCACAGAGAATTGCCTGGCATCTGTCCCCCTGTTAAAAAAAAAGAAAGAAAAAAAGGACAGTTTCCAAATTCAGAATTGAAGCCTCTTTATATTGACTAATTTCAAGGCAGAAAAACATTTTTTTCAAGAAGGAGGCTTTACGAATGTTTACTGATCACAGGAGAAATTGTAATAAAGAAATCAATATGCATGATCCCTTTTCATGTAGTACAACAAGGTTACACTGTTAGGTTAAGTACAGGCTGCATTCCTTTTCAGAAAATCAATTTGCTGTATAGTGTGCAACAGCAAGTCTCTTCTGAAGGAGTCATTTTATGTTGTGTGCACAGTAAATTCTATACTGACGCTTTCAAAGAGTGTTGACTGATTAAAAAAGAAGAACCAGTAAGAACAGAAACATTAGAAGAGTATTATCATCTTCGAGTAATTGCTTCCATCCTAATTTTTTAATTTCTTTCTAAGAAACAGTCATAAAATGTACCCTTACATATCCTTTAAATTATTAATACTGTAGAAGTGGTATTGTGACGTTTTCAAAACCCTTTTTAATTTTATTTTCTTAATAGCAATAGAATAACATACAATTTCAAATACTGTAGATTTAATGTAGTGTATTATTTGCTGAATTCGGAAGGTGTTTCTTGTGGTGGTGGTGATATTTTCTTTCATGTATGTGGGGTTTTGTTTTGTTTGGTTTTTTTTTGGTCATTATTTTAGAACTTGGCTGTTCTGTACCTAAGAGAAAGAAATATCAAAGTCTTTTCAGATGTTACAGTTATATATGTGTTTAAACCCTGATGGAGCTTGCAAAGGTGCACAAAGTTTTTATAAAGATGATCTGTTACCTGCCCAGATTCCGAACAAAACAAGCAGTGCATAGAGAGGGGGGAAAAAGTTAGTAACTGTACTCAACCTCCTTAGACATAACGTGGCTTAAAAGCCAGTTTTTGTAAGGAAAATATATGGAAACGTGGTTTATTTTCAGATCTTGTTTTCTTAGAACATAAAATTATGTCTTTTAAAATGCTTTGACCATTTTTGATGCAACTGTTCAATTGTAAAGACAATCTTTTGCTTTTTGTGTGTTTTTTACTGAACAGTTCTTGATGGACTCTGACTTTTCCTTTTATTTCTGTCAACCCAATTACAGTACATTAGAGCGCACCCTGATCCTACTTGTTTGCCTGTTATCCAGTGTATATGTTTAACTCATAAGCATGTTCGTTTAGATATTTCAGTCTGATCATGCCGAATGTCTTGCAGCAACACATATTGATGTCCACAGAACATCAGATTTTTGCAACCTTACTTATTCACTCTAGAAATCGTAGCATAAAAAGATGGATGGTTTTGATTACTTATGAGCTGTTGAATCTGAAAATTCTTATTTTCCATTTTTTTTTGCTTCTTTGTTAAAGTTGATCGTTATTATTATTCCCTAAATAAATCCAGATTTTAACTGGACATAATTTAGTTCATTAGATTTTGTGTTACTTATATCAGAGGAATAGCTGGAATTTGTGTTCGAAATCTGGCCAGACTGTGTGTTTATTTAGACCCACAGTAAAAATATTGTTTGTAAAAATTTCATTTTTTATCTTAAAAATAAATGATTCACTTTCCAAAGTAGGATGGCACGTCACATTTTCTAGTGTTAGAAAAACACTTAGCTAATGATGTAGCTATTTCCAAGCATTTTATGCAAGTTTAAAAGATTTGCTTCCTGCTAGGCTTGAAAGGAAATGAGCCAAAAGATTGCCGGTATTTAGTTTTTTTCTGGTCACAAAAATGCATGCATTTTTGTTTAGATATACCTCTGTTTAGAAACTTTAGCTTTATGTGTTTTTCCAGCATTCTTGTTTAGAATCTGAATTGCCCAAACAACAATGTGTAAACCAAGCCAGGCATAGCAGCAGACAGAAAAATACATTCAACTAGTGGGATCATGGATTTGTTTGATTCAGGTAATTGAAAGTGTTTCATACTATTATTGCAACTTGAAGGCTTGTTTAACTGTCTAGCTGTCAGTCAGTTTGGAAGGTGAAAAGTATTCGATTGTCACTCTGTCAGTCAATAGAGATGAGAACTGTCTGCCTAATGGATTTCTTTACGTAGATGTCTGCATGGAGGTAGAAGTAAAATCAATGTGTTGTCATGTGCAAGTGCGCTGCATCAAACTGCCAGGTGAAATGCAACTGTATTTCTGTAATGTCTACATCCTTGTATTGTTTGTGGAAGACAGACAGATGCTCCCTGTATTTACAGATAAGGAGCTCTATGTGGTCACACGTGAGGGTTTATTTTTGAACATTTTATAAATTCTTGGATCTATTTCCAGTTGTTTCAGAGATATATTTTTTTTCCTTTTGTTTCATCAAGTTGAGGATCAAATCTTATAAACGAGATTCCACTTCTTAGCCCTACTGAAGGCAGCAGGCTAATATGAAAGGTACAGAATCCAGAAAAGCATTGCTATAACCACATTTCGTTTTGTGATATTTATGCATGTGCTCTTTTTGATAATTAAAATATTTAGCTCTTCAGCCACTGCTGTAGGGGGGAAAAGAAAAAGGAGCAAGAGCTAATTCCTGTCTAAGGAACCCAACTGTGAGTAATAAAAGCCATTAGAAGCAGAGACTGGTAGTAAAACAGAAGATAGGACTTTGAAAGAAACATCACAGTTTGGTTATAGGCAAGTAAAATAAAAAGCTTTCTTAGGTGAGGATGGCTCCTGGGAGCTGGAGGTAGGGCTGTGAATTACCTGCGACAGTTTTTAAATGGAGTGAATACTTCCAGTTATTACAGTTGATGCAGGAATTCCACTAATAACATTCCCAGTTTTTCCCAGGGCAGCAGCTCCTGTGTAGGGATTCTGGAGGAAAAAAAACCTGTGATGTTAGTAACTGAAGATCACTCTGTGTGTGTGTGTGGGGAGTGGGGGTGATGTTTTTGGTCTGGCTTTCTTTTACAGAGGAAACAAAACATGCTGTAGTGCATAAAACATGCATCACCATTACAGTTTAAACTTTGGGCTTATTGGAAAGTCAGTGCCATAATTGTCTACCAGTTTTGAACTGAAGATTCAATCAGAAGAGTTGGCAGCAGGAAGAGGTGGTCTTTTGTGGACAGTTTTCTTGACAAAGGTGTTTTACTCTGAGTGCACTGAATGTATCAGAATACTTGGATGTCCTCTGTCAGACTATTATTATGAAGATGAAAATAAGTTTTGTTGAACTGAAGATGTTTCCAGTTTGTACCACGGGTTTATTAGGAACTGGTCAAAAGAAAAAATAATGGTGGTGGAGAAAATGATGTTGCAGAGTTAGGAATAGAAGTAGCTGTCAGGTGCTGAATGCACAGCCAAAAAGGTGTGCCTGTATCCTGGGCACATACTGGGCAGGAAGAAAACCAGATCTATTTTGTCTGTTTCCAGTGAGGGTGTACTCTTTGTGCTATGCAATGAGGTGAGGGAAGAATAGAGGAAATGATGATTTTAGAAAGCTGTCGTTCATTTTGAGTCAATTTAAAACGAATCTGCGAAGATACCACAAAGAAACTCGTAAGCTCCTGGCCTTAGCGGGTTAGCAAGTGTGAGCTCTGAATCAGATACAGTTGAGAATTAAGTTAGCAACATAAAGACATACAAACAGTGTAATACCGGATGCTGAAACTATTTGTCTGAGCATCTGTTACAGAGCCAGTGCTTCTAGCTTGAGTCTGTTTTTTTGTGACAGAGCTGGATATTTTGAAGAATTAAATGGTTTTTTTTTAGTCTATTTTCTTCTCAAGCATATTTTTATTTGTTGTGTAGCTTTCTAAACTTCTAACTTAAATGCTTTGTGTTCATTAGTCATGAAAATATAAAATGCATAAAATATAAAGTGTAATCTTTTGAGTTGATGGATTTTTAGAATGTTTTTTACTCACTTTTCCCATTATTCTTATAATAATATCTCTTCCTTCTGGATCATCACTGTGATCTATGTAGTTCAGATTTCTGTCTCTTGATTTTTATTCTTTATTTTTCCCTCCAGACTTTGAATCTCAGAGTAGCACTCAGTACATTTTACTGTGAATCATTAGATAAAAAGTGGCTTATAGGAAAAAATTATTTTCGGTAGACGTATGAAGTGAACTTAGATAAGCATGATTGTATAGTATGGAAAAGCTGGCAGTAGTCAGTAGAAGCTATAGTGTGATATCAATTATGGGGTCAAACTATGAGTGTTTATTGAGATCCCAGCAGCAAGAGAAGGATCCATTTTGTGTGTTTCCTGTGTAGAGAGGTGCTTTGTGTTCCTTAATAGTACTTCATTTCTGATATTAAAAGATAATGTATCTGTTCTTAGCATTGCTCAGACAGTTTAATTACCACCTAAGTTCAGATATTATTCCTTGTCAGATCTATAAAACTGCAGTCTTCCAGATGCAGAGATATCTGCCTGTTAGGGGTTGCTGATAGCCTTGCCTGAAAAGTGTTTATGCTTTGTAGGAATAGAATAGGCAATAGAAGATGTTTAGCCAGAAAATGTGAAAGGGAGGTAGGTGCTTGTAGAATGTGGGCAGAGGGAATATAAGCCTTCTGGTGACTCACCACTGCTCTAGCTTGGAAAGACTGCTGGTTTGACTCTGAGCACATTCAGGAATTTTGGTTTTAAGTGATGTGTCATATATTGGGGATCCTATTGTTTACTGGATGTATTGCTGGGAAGATCTTCTGCACCTCTGTGCCCAACTGTGTTTTTCTCCCTCACGTTGCTGTGCCCAAGATACTGTTTTCTGCACAAACAGCAAAGGAAAAAGTATTAGTGGCTGTTATTTTTAGACTCCTAACCAAACAATGTAATTTAGACATTAAAGGCATACTAGGAAGTCAGTAGAGATGTGGATCCCTCCCAATAGAAGCATAGAACAAGAGCTTGTTTTAGAGGTTTGGTTATAGAACCACATTCTTTCCATTGGCCATGGGAATCCCAGACAAATCAGCCTTCTGACTTAGAGAAAGCTCTTTCCTGCCTAAGGCAGGAAACCTGGATAACCAGGGTCTTCACTTTTCCTCTCCTCCAACTGACTACTGATGTGTAACTAAGCTGTTGTTCCCCTCCCTAGGGAACTTCAGGCCATGGACTGTCCTCCCTTGCCTTTCCTTTCCCCTTGTCAATCAAACAGGCAATTTGCAAGCCGTATTGATTGGAGGTTTGAAGGTTTTTCTTGAGTGAATCTCAAGCTACTAAGCTTGATAGCTAAACATGCCCTTCTTTGCTATTCCAGTTGACTGTCACCTGTCACAGTGCTGCAGTGTGGATTGGTTTCTATATAAAGAAAGTGAAATGGTTCATAGGATATGCTGGAAAAACCTTGTAGGCAGCAATTTGCTTTTTCACTTTCTTCTTGTTTCCTCTGTTGGAATAATTCCAAAGAAAATGCATTGGTCATGCAAGTCTCTTTGCATCACTCTTGGTGAGATTGATTTGGCATTAAAATCTATTTTGTGTAACTCACTGATGTTTCTTGTCTTAGTATGAATAGAGTTCTCAGATGCATAACATCTTTAAAGCTATCCACTTGTTCTTAAGGCCATATCATACTCCGGGAGAGAAATTCAGGATTCAGATTCATTTCAGTTCCTATTAAGAGCAAAAATATCTTTCTGTTCACTTATTGAAGTGAATCAAAAGTCAAAGGCAGTCAAAGGTGGTTAAGATCTGGAAGAAATTGTTACAAAATCTGTTGAACTTTAACAGCCATGCATTTTGTCAGAAGGATATTCACTTTGAAAGATGTTTCTTGCAGGAACAGCTTGTTGGTGATTCTTTTTTTTCTTGAGGTATTGGCAGATGAGCTCTGGCAATTTTTAAGAGATTTCCAGCCCCCATCAGTAAGTCAGTAGAGGCAAGCTTACGCCAGCTTCTGAACTGCAGTTGTTTACAATCCGTCATATTAACGTAAACCACCACTGACTTCAGTTTAAGTGAATATGTAGCACTGTGAAGTCAGTCCTTCTGTCACATTTATTATATGGCCAGTAAGGTTTCTGACAGGGGTGCTGCAAATGCTTGAGTCTGGGAAGGCTCTTAGTCCCAAAAATCCACCATCAATCAATAGACAGTTCTCTTGCACTCCTATTTCTATCTGTGCATTTCTTACACTGCAGCAGCATGGAGATGGCCATTCTAGATTGCTGTGCTTATTAGATTTCTCATTTTGATTTTGAATTTAGCAGGTGATAGCATCTTGCGGTCAGTGGTCAGTACACTGAAGGGCACGACTACTGTTCTGTGGGACCTAGGCAGGATGGACAAGTGAACCAACTGGAGCCTCATGAAGTTCAAAGAAAGACTAATGAAAAGTCCTCTGGGATGGAATTACCCCAGGACATGCTGGACTCTTTACTTGCTAGAAAGCGGCTTTGCAGAAAAAAAAAACCACCCTGATTCTGGCTGACAGTGAATTAGACGTGAGTCAGCATTGCGTCCTTGCAGCAAAGAAGGCCAACTGCATGCTGGGCTGTTTTGGCAGAAATATAGCCAGCAGGTTGAAGAAAGTGGTTCTTCCCCTCTGTTTGTGTTTGAGATCATATCTAGAATACTGTGTCTCATTTTGGTCTCTCTAGTACAAGGAGGACTTCAACAAATTGGAGTGGAGTCCAGCAGAAGGCCACCACGCTGGTCCCTGGCTCCCTGAGAGATGGGCAAGGAGAAGCTGGGTGAGCACAGCTTTATGAAGAGAGGGCTGTTCACAACCACCAAGGGTCAAACATGGGGAAGGCAGAGCTGAGCTCTTCTTGAAGGTGTGCAGGTGAGCTCTGGAAAACAGGATTGCATGAGAGCTTGCTCCCAGCATAGACATGGAAACTGCAAAGATATTTCCATAGCTACTTGTCTGTCACCTTAGCCTGCTAGTGGTAAGACTGTTATTGAATTCATCGTCTGTCCCCTGGAAGATAAAAGAGCCAGTCCATTCCTGTTTCTTCCCTTCATTGTGCTCTTCATATTGTAGCTTTACTTGTTTTATGGTATTTTTCTTAGAAGACATTATCTAGACTCATTCGTAATACTTGACAGAAAAACTGTTCTCCTTTTATATATCTCTCCTTCCCAACCTGACTGGGAGAAGTCAAACTGTTCCAACATGATTTGGAATGAGAAGTGAACAACTGCTGCATCTATCCATGTGAATGAGAAACAACTGGCAACTGGTAAGTGGAGAAAGGTATTTTTTACAGACTTTGAAGCTGATGAAGAGCCCCATGGAGAATAGTTGAACGAGAGAAGAAAATTAAGAGAGTGGTGAGGAATGTTCTACTAAGCAAGAGTGCTTGATGTCTTCTCCGCCTTCAACATCTACTAGTGACAAAGATCTATAGCTTCTCCAGTGATATCCTAGCTATCTTGGACATACTAGGGAGGTACTATCTTGTTCTGGAGAAGAAATGGAGGAGCCTGGAAATAACTTCTGGATTTATAGTTAATATTCCTGTATATATATGTGTGTGTGTGTGTTTTTTCATTATTATTAGATAAAAGCTTTTTATCTGCTTTGTAGATCGTCTGTAGCAGTATTTCTTCTTTCCTTGCAAATATGATAGGTTTGATCAGTTCATGTTTATTCTTTCTTGAAATACCAGTTCAGGATTCAAGCATATTATTTAATACTTATTTACTGGGTCTCACTAAGACCATGTCTGCATAGTATTGGTGTGTAGTAAGTAAGTGCTTAGTGGGGCTTTCCAATGTAAAGTTCATTAAAAGGTAGCATCTCACTTTCAGGAAAGTTAGCAACGAGCTTCATTTGAACAGCAAACTTTCGTTCTTCATTTCTTTTTCATATCTCCTGTGTTTTTCTTAGGAGGTCTCTTTGTACATGCTTGAAAGGATGAGACTTCTTAGTTATCTAGAAATAACTAAACTCTTCAATAAGTTGTGACAGTTATTTGTAGCATATAGTCCCAACTGTAAAGGTGGATATGTCTAAATTGAGGCTGTCGAAAGGGATTGTGAATTGCATTTCACAGTTCTATAAGAACATGTAGACATGTCTCTCTGAAGACCTCAGTACTGGTATTACATGGAACTGCTGAGCTGCTTGCTGAGGCTCCCTATGCTTGCATCATTTATTACAACATTACTACTTATTTATGTTCTGATACTAACTTAAATGTCCATTTTGTTTTGTAGATTTTACAGGCTTTTTCCATGGTACTCAGCCCTTTCATAGCACTCTGTTTCACTCTCCAGTGACGGGGGTGTTTTTGAATGTCTAAAGAATGGCTGAAGGTTACTACCTTAGTTTGACTTAGTTTGCTTTGTGTTAACTATAGCTATCTGACTGCAGGGGAATCTTTTGAGGTTCTTCATGCTTATTCAACTCAGCCATTTATTTCCTTGGGATTTTCTAAGTGTGATGGGCTGGAGCTGAATATGTTTTTGTTGCTCACATGTACAGAGATATGGTAAATATACTATGCTGTTCAACGTACAGTTGAGACTTTGAGTTCTTGAAACATTTCAGCAAATCCATGTAGTGGAAATGATGTTTTTCTGAGTACACTCAGATCCTATGTAAGATGTTGCAGCTATAGATTCTGAAGCATTTTACAAAATAAGTAAATTTAACTTCCACTGTGTAGATATGAAGACTGTACAGGCAGAAGTGATTTGCTTTATCTATCAGGCTCCAAGAATGAAACCTGAATTTCTTTATTTTTACTCTTGTTCCTTATTCATCGAACGATACTATTTTCCTTAAATAGTAATTTTTCCCCCAAAGTTTTATAAATTATTTGGATAGCCTAATAAATATGCATGCTCTAAAGTACTCAAACTGTTCCTTTTCATCTGGCACAGCATGGAGTTAGCAGTTTTATCCTTAATCTACCCACAAAATATGTGACTACTGTGTTCAATTTATACAGGGCCCTATTCTTAGGTTGTATTGCAGTATATGAAAATTGATTGGCTTTTTTTTTGTCCTTGAAATTCATCACTCTTAGTTTAGAAAAAGGGATGGAGGGGCAAGTAAGAAGGTTCTAAATGTGCTCGTACTGTACTGGTTCTTTAAGGGCTTCAATTTTTACTTGATGAAGAAAGCTAAAATCGAGTTCCTTTAGTTAAAGTTGCTTTTACCAGCTTACATGAATTTAAGTTTTTTGCTTGTTTCCCAAAATAAATAAAATACTTGTATGGAACAGGAGAAGTATATTAAATCATTATTATTGTTTCAGTCAGAATTTCTCCACAATTGTGTTTGTGAAGGCAATCTATTAATTCTGTGCATAGTGATTATATAATAAAATTGCATGAATTGTTGAGTTTTGCCAGTTAAAGAAATATACTGGGGGAAAACAGTTCACATTACAAGTTCCAGTTATAAGCCATGTTCAAGATGCAGTTCTTCCCTGTGTCTGCGATCCCAGCTTGGTAGTGGTTGAGTGCATGTAACTCCTTGTCCTGGTAGATGGATGTGAAGGCGCCTTGTTACAGTGAATGTGGGACTTGATGGAATGCCCATAGGTTCTGTTCGGATAAGGTGGTCTCATTACTATTGAGGTCTAAAGGTTGCCATCTACTTCAAACCTAAGGAGCCTTCTTTGTGTATATGAAAGCTACCAAGGATAGTTTCAGATTTCCTGTACATTTATGAAGTGCCGTAAGTTGATGACTTGGTGTATCTGATCTGCTGTATGAGTGCTTGGTGCAGAGTTTGAGTCATAAAATAATTGATTCGAGCATTTTAGTGCAACTCCTCAGATTTGTCTTTCTGCACTTTGGAAATAAAGTCTTCAAGGATGAGAGGGAGGTGCAGTGTTTCTTTTTGCCACTAAATTGCAGTTTATATCTTTTGACAACTTGCTTCTGTGACAGGATTACAAAAAGAAACATAAAGAAACAGATCCAATCTGTTCTGAGGCCTTGGAAAGTTCTTGTATATTTATTATCCATCATAATGTAAAAAAACCCAAAAACTTAAACAAACCAAAACAAATGAAAAAAACAACACCAAAAAACAACCCCAAAGGGCTGTTTCTTGTTTTGATCTGAATTCAAATATTGCTGCACTTCGCATTCACGTATGATCCATAGCTATTTACTTAATATTTAATAATTGCATGCACAGACTGAAGTAGACAGTGTAAATATTTACACAGAAAGTCAGGTTTTTTGGACCTGTGTAGTATAGGAGCTATCAACATGATGGGTTTTGTATTTTGTAGAGTCTTATCGTATTTTATAGTAGGTTTGTTAACTTGCAGATTAGTCTGATTAGATTTGGAAGTATTTATTTGTAATTGCATGTCCTTTTATCAAAAGCCTTTTGACCCAGTGTATCAAAACTGGACTTATGCTTTATGTCATCTAGACTATGGCAATATAGTTCTCTCTCTGCTCTTCCCCTCGACTGCTGAGTTCTGGCTACCGCAACACATAGGTGACTGGTTGCTCTGTGAGGTGTTGGTCTAGATGTGGCACACATCACATCCTGCCTTTTGTGGAGCTGGTAGGGGAGGTGAAGGATATGATTCAGAGCTGGAATATCCTCTGGGATACTGGAAAGCAAGGACAGGTTATTTTGTGGAAAGAGAAACAGACATGACAGGGCTGTCTACAGAGAAAGAAAGTGCAAAAAAGCAGTGACAGAAAAAAAACTTTCTAAACTTACACTGTCACCTTAATTCTGAAGTCAACTCTTATCTTACCAAGAGTTATTAAGCTTCAGGTGTTTTTTTGTTTGTTCTTTTCTAATTTCTTCTTTAAGTAGGTTTACAACACAATGGCCAAGTAAACAGTTAATTCTTTTTTTCTTTCTTTTCTTTTTTTGTTGAGCAGAGATTCTTGGTGGCTTGGGACTTGTAGCGTTGATAACTAAATTCCATTTCAGCTAAATAAGAACACATTAATAAAATGTTTTTGGATTCTAGCCTGTAATTTTTTCCATTTACAGATCTTTTCTTTAGGTCGTCTACAGTTTTAAAGGGACTGCTCTGAAAGTAATGTTTCCTGTTTTATTATGTTGGACCACAGGACCAGAGGTGGATGTTGGTGGTATGGCATTCAAGGCTTAGCCTTCCCACCAAAACACAATTGCTATGTTGCTGTGTGACAGATGGCAGCAGAAGGGGCAGTTTTGACAGAATGGCATCTGAGGTACTTGTTGAGTTCTTTGCCTCATTCTTCATTGGCAGCCAAAATTCTTATATTTCTCACATTCCGGAATCTCTTGGTGGGAACTGTGGGAGCAAACTGACCCCCCTAAGACCGAAGGAGTCAGAGATTGCCTCATGAGACTAAATGTGAGTAAGTCTGGATGACATGCACCCCATGGTCATTAGGGAGCTGGCTGAGCCACTTTGCATTGTACTTGAAAAGCGGTGACTGTCAGGAAATGTCTCTGGTGATAGGAAAAATGGAAACATCACTCCCATTCATAAGAGGGGAAGGAGAACCCAGGGAACCCAGGGAACTACAGACCAATGAGCCTCACCACTGTGCCTGGGAAAATCAAGGAACATCTGCCTTGGATGTCAAGGAACATCCTCCTGGAAGTTGTTTGGATGGTGGTACAGATTTCTTGATCCTTCTGGAATGCAGGGATTCAGTGGCACTGCATTCCATATATTTTGGGCTTACAGGGTAGGATGAAGCCTGACAAATTGTTTCCCATTTGTCTTTGTTCCCATACAGCTGCACACACTGTAATAATTAGTTGATCAATGTGGTTATTTTATTTACAGCTGTGAAGTAATTGCCATGACAGACTGGGACTGTTAAGCCATGCTACTTTTGTGTCCACTGGTCAACAGTGGAGGCTTCAGAGAAAGAAGCGAGAAGCTTCCTAGTCTTTGCTTAGAGTTTTGGATTAAAGTCAGGAACATTATACTGAATAGATGTCTGAAAGTTAATAGAGCTCTGTATATTTTTGTTGCCCCATATAAATGTCTAATCCTTTTTTCAGTCTCACAAAGTCTTCACCCTTAATGACATTTTGTAGTAGCAGTTAGTTCCACTGTCTAATTATGAATTGTATGATAGAGTATTGCCTATTTATAATGTTTAAATTTCAGTGGAAGTCCCTTGTGCTAAGAGTTGCAGAGAACAGAAGCTTTCCTTACTTTTCTGCCTTAAGGGCTGTGTGACTAATCTATTTCAGGGATTTGCCTCTCATAAGAGAAACTCAGCTGCACAATATTTAAATTAAAGTTTCCGAGAGTTTTTTGCTGGCTAATTACAAAGCCATTGTAATGAAACTTGAGATTCTAGTGTCATTTATCTCTTACGTTTGAGAGAATTTGGCTTTAGTATTTTAGTCAACAGTAGATTAAATTTTATTATCAGAATGATACTTCAACAGTGCTAGTTACTACACCCAGGCAGGGCTCTGAGCTTGTGTAGATCCCTGCAAAAAAAACCCCAGTAAGTCAATAGATGACTTCTTCTGAACTTGGATTTCAGAAGTTGCTCAAAGGCTGTGGCACTGTATATTCTCTGCACAAGTCAATGAAATGTATTTATGCATCTCACTGGAAGCATGGCCAGTAGTTAATTTCTCCATATATATATGTGTATGTGTGTGTGTGTGTGTGTGTGTGTGTGTGTGTGTGTATATATACATATATATATAATCTGGATTTTACTACAGGATAGCTGCAGGTGAGACAGAACTAATTTAACTGTAAAGAATAAATACATCCTCATGGTTCTTCTGAACTTTGCATATAGGAGATCTGCTCTGAAAGTAGTGCCTTCTATTTTATTCTGTCATTTCTGAACATCAGAGGTGGGTGTTGGTGGTATGGCAGTCAAGGCTGAACCTCCCCACCAGCACCCCATTGCATGTTGTTGCCATGTGGCAGGTGGCAGCAGAAGGGGCATCTGACATGGAAGTACGGATGGAGCAGAGGTGTGGAATTGGATTCCTTCATGTGAAAAAAATGGCATCTATTGACTTTCCAGATGTTCGTTGAATGTTTATGGAGACCAAACAATGGATGTGAGCACACTGAGGCTGTGTGTGGTGCTTTTCAGCAGTGGTGACATTGACATGAAAGAGAAGTTGCATTCTGGATAGCCATGTAGATTTTTATGAGTGCAGCATGCAGGCTTTTGTTGATCATTGGCAAAAATGCATTGGTAATGGTGGTGACTGTATTGAAAAGTAATGGTTTGTATCTGCAGTTTTTCTCCATGAAAGGGTTACTTTGCTGTGTTCTAGCTTCCATGGAAATAAATTGTATGCATTACTTTCAGAGTGACCTATATAGTTTGGTTTTCATAATCTTGGTGTATTTCTTCTGATTTATCTGAGTGTAGTGCCAGATATTTTGGGCCTATGACATTTCTACTGGTGTTAGTTACAAGTTACTTAAAGAAGCTGCTATGAGCACAGAACATCTGGACTAGGTTACTGTTTGTTTGCTGATAATTGAGAATAGACCACTATCTCCCTAAAAGATATACATATGTGTTCTCTCATGTGTTTCAAGTGACGTTCAAACAGTTGGAAGAATATCTGTCTCAAAATGCTGAAGAGTAGTGAGTATATCATCACAAATCTCATCCTCTCATATGGAAGTCAACAAAAATGTGATGGATAATATATCTATGTCTGCTTCTTGGTGAAAATAAAACTACTTCCTAAACTAAATCAACAAAAAGAAAAATAGCTGTAAAATGAAAACAAATATAAAGTTTTTCCATCATCCATGTCCCTACCTCTGCCCAAGTCAAGGATGGCAGTAGTTGCTAACAGAAGTTCATTTAATGAATAACTGTTCTTCTTTCTTAGAAATTCCAGCTATCCTTTCTTCCTCTCTGGAGATGAGGACAAGGAGCTCTTGGACCCTGGGCTCCCTGATGTGTCTTCAATGCAACAAGGTTGGATTTTGTGTCTAGTGAGCTGCTGTATCTAAAACTTTTCTAGGGAAGACTGGAGCTTTATTATCTTAGCTAATAGTGTTCCTATGACATGCAGTAAATAAAGTTGAGCCAGTCACTTTTTTTTTCTGTGGAAAAGATACCCTGACAGTTCTTCGGAGTAAGTAATAGACTATAATTACGTCTTATTTGTTTGTGTTCTAAATACTCCCTAACATAGATAAAACAGTGCAGCTGGCAGGATGAATTTTAACAACTGTATCATCTCCAGCAGGCTGGCTGTGGGATTAGTTTGCAGTCTGAATTTCCTATATGGCCTGATGGTTTGTAGTATTTACCTTTGAGCTGTGTGAAGGTCTAACAGGGGACCTTGAAGGCTAATTATCACCTGCAGACCAAACATAGCTTGCTGAATGGCTTATTGCTTTGCAGACCTCTCAGCAGACCTCTGACCTCTACTGGTGCTTTGGATTGTTTGCTGGATGGAGTGGCTCACATACTGGAGAGGTGCTTGGTGTTTTTGAAAACATCATGTATGTATCTCCAGGTATTAATAATTTCTCTTGATTTGCTTAGAGTCATTATGAGTAATATTACTATTGTACCTAGGCTGAGTGCATCCTGTTGCACTTTCAATTTGCACTGTGTGGGTCTTGCAATATAGGGTAACCCACGTATTTTTGAACTTACTCCCGACTTTTAGGCAATGGAGAAAATAGTATTCAAAATCTACTTCAAGTTTTAATCACATCAACTGCTGGTAAGAAGGAAACAATAGTAACAAATATTGTCTGTTAGTGTATATGAGGACGAAAATTGTACCTGCTGTTGTTCACACTGATGTGTCCCCACCCCTGAAGTCTGAAGTAACATTGGAAGTCTTGAATGAATGCCTGTACCTGCATATTATCTCACTTTGTTGTCTACCCAGAAAATAAATTAAAAAAAATCTTATTGCTAGAGGTTGAGGAGATATTTTTTTCTTTGAATAACACTTGTTTTAGTAGTTCCTGAAGATTTGCTTCACTTTCAGAAGACTGACCATGAAAGAAAACTGGATTTTTTGCCCAGTTGAGATTTGACAGCTGAGTATGTCAGCACTTGGTCTACTAATTTCCTTTGTGAAATTTGTTTAATAGCTACCAGGTGCGTGAGTGCATTTCAAAAATAGTTTTTAATTTTGTATTAGTCACTTTATAATGCAGTACCCATTTTTAACCAGTTTGTAGCATTAGGTAAAAAAGATGCATTTTGCTATCTAACTGTCAAATCTAGCAACTGTTGCCACTTTCAGTGTTACAAAGATGTCATGGGACTTTAAGAGTTTTATTTGTAATACTTTTTAGATTGGTTTCTCCTTGTGTTGTGACAACAGCATGCTAGGTATGTTGCAAACAGGTAAAGTCTAGTGTTTTTTAAGGGCTACCAGTGTAAATAAGTAACCCTCTAATAAACTACTGGAAGGTAGAAAGGGACTTGAAGAGAGGTTGTCTGGTGAACTTGCTTTCTCAGCCCTTAGAACCGTTTTGTGATATTTTTTTTTTTCCAGTTCCAAATTAGATTTTACTCCTCTGCTTAGAAGGCAAAAGTTTGTTACTCTTTGATAAATGCCTTTATGTGATACTGTGCTGCATTTAAACTTTTCCTCTTGTTACCAAATGTGTGTATTAGCTTAATGTGTTCGTAACCTGGAGGTGTCATGCAAACCTCTGTCCTTAAAAACTCAAGGTGTAGAGATTTACCAGTGTGATGACTATTTATTAGGTAGTCTTACATGTACCCAAAATTGAGCTTCAAATACAAGTTAGTGTGGGTTTAATTCCACTTGGATGTATTGGTTGAGGTTTGTTTTATTTACACATTTGCAAAGTGCATTGAACTTTACAATGATTAACTGTGCTGGACAGACTTGGACAGACTTGCTGGTTGAGCTTCAGATTTTGAATGAAAGCTACTAGGAATTTTACTGAAATGGAATGTCTAACTTAGTGAATATAGTTACTTTTTCTCTAGAATAAGAAAAAAATGGAAATTCTTAGGGGGAGAGGAAAAGGTAGGCATGGGAACAAGATACTTAAAATAATATTTAGTTTTAATTTAATGCTACCTGGTCCTAGTTTGCTTTTCTTATGTAATGAGAATATAGAACAGCTTGTATTCTTGCACTCTATTTCCCCAAATTATACTTTTAAACTAGATCTAACAGTAGTGATTATACCATATATTTTCTTTTCTTCTTTCAACTCTTACCCATTTTGTATTTGAAAGCCAAAACTGTCAGTGGTCTGTTTACTTTATCTCACTCATATGCAATGGAAGTAAGTGGCATTTGTAGAACACACAAACTATTTTTGCTTGAATGCTGCATTTATGATTTATAGCCAACACGTATCCCTGATTTTCTTTGAGAATGATCTTTATTGTCTTTGTGTACTAACTTATTGCAGAAGCACTTGTCTATTTTGAGCTAAGCCAGACCTCTTGTAAAAAGAATCAAATTATTTCATCATGTTGAAAATGAAAAGCTATAATTACTTGTAATTAGGCTTCAGAATTTTTGAAAATTGGGAAATTCTTTTCCAGAAGTTTAAGATCACTCCAAATCAAAACCTGTGGAAAATAGGAAATAATTTTCTGTTCTACTTAAGTGATTTAATTTACACTTTTGACAGCTATTTTCCTTTGATATTTGGACAGAGGAAATAATTCACCTATGGTGGTTATTACTAAAATCTTGTCTGTGATCCTGTATGCTACATGGTTCACATCTTTATTTTGGTTTCACTAAGTCCAGACAGAATCTCATGTAGTTCAAAGAAGTATGTAAAGTTGTTTTGGACTACTCTAATTTACTAACCATGTACATCTACCATGTTTATTTGGTCGTTCATTTGTTTCCTGGTCTTTGCAGTTATATTTTACTGTTTTAACAAAAAGTGCACTGCTCTTTCATGTTTTAGTCTTTTATAAGTTTAAATGGAACATGGAAAAAAGCTAACGTACATTGTATTTTTTTTTAGTAGATTTTATTGTGAATATCCTGCTTTTCGAAAGTAACTACTTTTAATCTCTAAACTCATTGTTATAGTGATAATAGTAAATGTTGCAACGAATGTGCTATCTCTTTACATTCATGTTTATTAATTTAATTGAGCTGATTAGGTAGGTTAACTAGTGCAAGATGTCATCATGTCCAGTTCAGCAAGCAACAAAGACAGATCTTCCAAAACCGTAATACACTAGCAAAGGCAGTAACATCTTGAGTCTGTAGAGGGTTCAGAGGTTCATGATCAAGCAGAAACTGAATATGATGTAAAGTAGTAGGCTGGGTCCATCAGCCTGGGTTTGGCATAAGGAGGCCCATTAGATAATTGACAAATTCAGGTTTGAAGTCAAACCTGGGTGCAGAGTATGGAGAAGCAGCCTTTTTCAGCAGTAACTGTGGACTAGGGAACAGGGGGATAAATAAAATCAGAGTTCCGTCAGATGCTCCTTGAAAATTTGTACTCTGGACCCTTCACCAGCCTTATCACCCTTCTGAGGACACACTCCAGGGCTTCAACATCTTTCCTGTGGTGAGGGGCCTAAAGCTGAACACAGCAGTCAAGATGTGGCTTCAGCAGTTCTCAGTATAGTGAGACAATCACCTTTCTAGTCCTGCTGACTATACTATTTCTGATACAAGCCAGGATGCCATTGGCACACTTTCCCACCTGGGAACACTGCTTGCTCATGTTCAACTGGGAACTAGTACCCCCAGAGCCTTTTCCTCATTCAGTTTTCCAGCCACTCTGCCCCAAAGCCTGTATTGATGCATGAGGTTGTTGTGACCAGAGTGCAGAACCTGGTACTTGGTCTTCTTAAATCTCATGTGATTGGTCTTGGCCTATTAATCCCACCTGTCCAGATCCCTCAGTGAGGCTTTCCTACCTTCAGGTAGGTCAACACTTCCTCCCAACTTGGTGTCATCTGCAAACTTAGAAGGGAAATGTAGCTTACACACCATTTTTCATCACTTGTCAATCTAAGAAAGTGTCATTATATCCCAGTGAAGAACAGGTGTGGAAAAGTGAAGAGATGTGGTCTAACTGTGGGCATTCCTGCACGCAAGATAGTAGGATTAGAGGCAATACTGAGACCCTGAACTTGTAAGAGTCTTTGACTTTCTGTTGGAATCCATCTAAGTTCTGTGATTAACTTTTTTTTTCAACTCTTATTGTCCAGTTAAAAAAAATAAAATAACAACAAATTCTTACAGGGGAAGCAGTTGGAATCTGCTAGAGCTAACAGTAGTTGCTCATCATATATGCTGCCTGTACCTTCATCTTACATCAACTATGTGTGATCATGTCTTCTGTACTATTAAACAAGTATACTCTCAAAATGGTACAGTTTATCAGCTTTAAATTCAGCAAGAGGCCAACTACACATTTGGGTTACAATTAGTTTTGAATTTGAATAGCCCATTGAAGAACTGTGTCTTTTGGTGGTAGGATACAGTCATTTGCTTGTAACGTGTTCTTATTACATGCATTTCTATTCTTTTTATTTCTATCTTTGAAAGAACTCAATATATTTTCTCAGGATTAGCAGTACTCTTAAAATTATTTTGGAGCTGTTATGACTAGAAGGGTTTTTCCAGATCTTTTTTTTTTTTTTTTTTTTTTTTTTTTTGTGGGCTTCTTGCCAGCTGCTGCTGTGGAAAGGAAATCTTCATGCGAAGAAGTGTGTGTTCTTTTTGAAGGTTAACCAGGGCCTGCAGAGCGCAGCCTAAGCATCTGGCTCATGAGATTAAAAGCCTTAAAAGGAAAGGCCTGTAAACCTAAGAGAATGAGTAAGCGCCTTAAAGCGAATTCTAGATGTGAACAGAGAGCCTAAAAAATTGATCAGCAGGAAAAGTTGTCCTTTTTAGTGAACAAGAAGTGTAAGGCTGTAGTGAGAACTGATAAAAATCAGACTCTTAGACTTGGTAAAAGGTACTAAAGTGAGTAATGAGAGGTCTGGCAGGTGATTACTCTGAAGGTTATACCTAGGATAGATCCTATTAATTATTTTCATTATTGACCTTACTGCACGGACATTAAAAACAAAATTGTACTTATGAGAACCTGCTGATAACATAGTGCTGGGAGATGCTATTGGTATGTTGGAGGGTTGAAATACCTCAGTAATCGCCTAAGACTGAGTTCTAAAGTACTAGAAATTGAATGACACATAATATGAGGTTGGGCCCTTACAGACTAGCTGTACTTTCTGATAGCTTTTGTGGGTTTGTTGGGTGGAAGAACTTCAGCTGGTCTCTCCTTCAGCAATGCCTCCATTACAGACCTTAATGAATTTGCTCTTTTTTCTGCTTTGAGGTAATTCCCTGAAGAAAAATCTGAAGGAGTTGCATGGGAAGCTACTTTCTCTTTTTTTAATTTTATTTTTTTCATCTTTCTCTTTGAGCATATCAGAGAACACAGGACACTATCCCAGCAGTTAGCTAAACGCCTATGTAACATTACATGACACAAATGATCTTTTGGGCCATGTTAGTGAAAACTGTACACTAAAAAGGATATCCTGAAGCAATTTTCTTGACGATGCTTCAGAGTTTGTGTGGAGTAGGTACTATCTTCAGACGTACACATCAGAAATGCTTGAAATAATCCAGTACTATTTCTAAAGCTGGAGGTTAACATGTATCTTACAAATGTATTATATATGATACTCCTGATTTCCTGTATATGGAAATCTAGTGGCATGTGTTTCACAGTGGTGTATGAGACCGGGACTGAAGGTTGGATTCTGACTCTTATGCTGTGAAGAAGAATGTTTCTGGAAGAGCTGAAGGACTTATCTGGCATACAAAACTAATAAATCTAATTACAAAGTCTCTGTACTCATAAACAAATAATTACAAAGAGCAATTAACAAAACATAGTAAAACATTCCTAAAACATAGGAAGCAAAATACCACATTTTCTGAGGGGCTGAATTTAGCAGAATTTCGTGCCATTATTTCCTCTTTTCCTTGTGGGATTTGTTGTGAAGGAAAACTATGTTGTGTATTTTAATGTGTTGTTTTGTTGTTTTTTTCCCCCATATCGTTTGGAATAACTTTTAATATCTCAGTTTGTTAGAGAAAATAGTCATTTTAAGCGCCTTTGATTCTGTGGTCTCTGTATGAATTACTATAGCATTACTTAAAATCATTTGCTGTAAGGTGATTCAGACTTCTTTTTAAGTGAAGTCTAAGAAAATATCTGTAAATTAGCACTAATGGTCAGTGTGGCTGGAAGAGAAACTCTTTCATGTTTGGAATTGACTGTAAGATTGAACTTAGTCCAATTTATTGCAAAGTCAATATTCAGCTTAAAAATTAAAAAGGTTAATAATTATTAGGTTTTCAGAAGAAAGTAGTAGTGTTATGACCTGCCTAACATCACACAGCTACAAAAATGCTATAAAATGATTTCTTAAGCTTATATTTATAGTGAGTAGATGGCTTATTCCTTTATCTCACTACTTATGCATCCATGAACTGTTAATTAATACTTTTGCAGTAATTATGGAATATTTTAAATAGACGTTATTCTTCTGAATTTTAAAAGATCAGGATTTTTTTATTAATTTAAAAGGATAATAGGAGTGACCCATACTTTGATCAACTCTTTCATAAAGAGGTACTTTTTTAGATCATTTAAATTTTTACATTTTGATTGCATGGAATAAAGCCTTACATTTTCTTCATACATTTTCCCATTTACTTTTCTAAGCTGGGTCACCATTGTATCAAAAAGGTCATTGTTCTCCATAAAAAGGTGAGCAATTGCCTGTTAGTATTGACACCAGATGAACATGCATCTAATGTTTTTTGTCTTCTGGCATGGATTTTTCTTTATACAGAGGGCCAAAGCTTTTAAGATGAATTTTTATTCCATTTATTTTCTTCTTTTTTTTTCACCTTCTTTATTTCATGCCTGAGAATGTTTAACCCAAATGTTTAGGTATCTCCTTGCAGTGGAGCTTCTTGCAGCACTCCTTGGTGAGTGGCTGCCATGGAGCAGAGCACCATGAGTAGGTGAGCAGTACAGTATGGAAAACTCACAGACTAGGACTGTAAGAAGACAGAGTGTGTTTTAGAATGCTAGCTGATAATGTTGGGAAAGACACATAGGTTTGAGGCAGTTCTAATGTTTTCTCAGGTCTGAAATAAAATCCGCAACCTTTGAGAGGAGTGGAGATCAGGTGCCTTTGAGTTCAGCTGATTAGACTTAACAGAAGAGTTGAGAGGAAAGATGGCTGCTTTTGGAGTAGAGGAGCGGTAATGAAAAGCGTGGCAACAGCAGAAAACATAAGAGAGGTAGAAATCAAAGGTCCCAGAGAATTCCTGTGGGACACCCACTGCTGGCTGTGTGATCTTCTTCCAAGGTCAGCTCCCTGCAGGCAAGCAGCATGCTGCCAAGGAGGTGCATTCATTTGGACTAAGAAGGTGAGGGGAAAGGCATAGAAAGCAGTGAGATGAGTTAGAAGTAATTAATGTTGTTAAAAACCTAAGCTGTTGGCATTGAATTTGAGATCGTATAAAACATTCAATGTATCAACAAAGTAGCCTTCAGATGGTTCTTTAAATCTTTTCCTCTTTAAAATTCAAGTTAATTTCAATGTGATCTTAAGGTAATATGATGTATAAGATTACATGTATTCTTCATAAAATTTGAAGGTGCATTTAAGAAGTGTGCCTTACTGGTTCATTATTTGAAATATTATCTTTTGATTTCCTTGCTTTCCTATTCTTAGACAGTTTTTAACATTATCTCCTGTAGGATTTTTCTTGTCTGTTTTGTTTAAAAGTAAAAAAAATAAAGAGATAGCAGTACTTTTAACTGTCTTTAAGGCACTCAGATAACAGCCAACTCTGGTTAGTCGTGGTGCAAATAACACTGTGTAAATAGTTTATTTTCCTTTGTCATGGCTAGATTGATTGACTGAAAGCTATGTTTGTTCAGGAATTTTGCTAGACTGCACAAATGTTGAAGCTGGAGGCACAGATGCTGGGTGAAAGGAACTGCCCGTCTGTTCCTGATTACATGTGCCTTATGGACTTGAGTGGCTGATTTCTAGTAAACTGTTTGTTTTTAAATCTGTATACATGAGTTATTCACTTACATACCATAAAAATCATGACCCAGTTCACAGAGCTGAGTAGGTTATGCAAATATTTCCACAGGTTGCTTGCATTTAAGTGACTTGATCAATGCCCATGGCAACTCTCACCTACTCACCTGTTCCACATTAAGATGTATAAGAATACCCTTAATTTTCTTAGCCTTGCCTTTGCCACAGCTGTTTGACCTTTTCTTTCTGTTGGTCCAATAACAAGAGGTGTGCTGGGAGGGGCAAGGTTTCTGTGGCTGATGTAAGAACAGAAGCAAGCTGTATCTGATCAGGATAGTCCTTTTGCTATTTGGTTTTGCTCTACATCATTAGTTACATTTTATTTTTGCATAGTATTCTTCTCTTTGAGTTGCTTCCAAATGCGTAACTTGCCTCACAGATATTTATGTCATAGTAGGTGGGTGAACAGTATTTGAAATCAGAATGTTAGCTTATGTATATTGCTGTGTTGTTCACAGTTTTATGTATGGTCGTACATGGTATTAATAAAACTGAAGAAAACAGTGCATAGTAATTTGAGACTAATTCTTAAACGAGAAGGCTCTTAACTAACTATATTGTTTACTGAGGTTAAGCATTGGATTTTGTCTGGGTCATTATTTATATGAACAATAACAGAATCGAAGTGAGACGTGTTCTGTCCTTCATTGTGCTCTTCAGTTTAAAAATACCTTCTTAAATTTCTTTCAAGGCACTTAGTAAAATCCAGTAAGTAGGTGCGGCAAATTATGAAAAGGAAGTGGGGTAGCTTAAAATAAGCTATATTTAGTTTGACAGACTGAGAAGCATTTCTTGATTCTGGTCAACCATTGCTTTTAATTCCATATTAAGGTGAAATGTTCAGAGATTTGCAATTCCCCTTTTGTACCTCCTTTCTGAAGGAAATAAAGTTGTGTGTAAAGACTGGGAGGCATAATCTGGTTACCTTCTAAATCTAAGTAAGTAAGTGAGTGGTGAAGGCCTCTTCAGATGCAGCACAGTAGAACTGCACAGTCTTAGCATTCTTAGGGTGGTTACTGCATAGTTAAGGTTGCTGTACCATTTAAGATCATCTTTTCTAAAGTATGTATGAAATACAACTAAGATACAAACTTGTCTGCAGTTCTCCTGCAGTTTCAGTTTAGTTGTCTTCAAACAATGTTTATTTCTTGGAATTACCTATTTTTTCCTTATAAAGGTTTGTGATGAGGCATTTAGGGTATGCGGGTTAAGGTGTTTTGAGGTGGCAAACCAGTTTTCTTTTTAGAATCCAAGCAGATTTTTTTGAAGAAAATATTTTGTTTCCCTTTCAGGACGGTGTACAAATACTGTAATCTCTTTGCAGTGATAAGCAAAGGATAGAAAACTAGCTGTTACCACAGAGTATTATCTTAGATTGAATAGATTATTTGATTTACTACTAGCTGCATTTGAAGAATTTCTGTTCTCAGATGTACGTTGTCTTCATTTTCAGATTTTATAATATGTACTGGCTCAGGGCTCTTTTACTCCTAAACATTGATGGATCGCTTCTGATTAGACATTCTTATTGGTTTCCAGTTTACGTGTTTGGTGGTGCTGCAGTGTAATTATAAAATTGTTCGAACCTCAGCTATCAACCAGTAATAACCTGTGAATCCCACTTCATTGTGAAGTCTTGCTGTCTTTTTCTGTTGCAGAAGTTGATTTGAGAGGGACGAGTTGGGGATTATTAAGCATATATTTCAATGCGTGTGAAATGTAATGTTTTAACACATCCTGTGCTCTTACTGTTGTGATCTGAACTTTTAAAAATAATAATAATGAAAAAAGTTGAAGTGTGAAGTTTAGAGAAAAAAGTAAATATCAGTGGATTTTGAAAAGCAATTGGAATGTTGATTATTAACAGTATTTCACTTTACAATATAAGGGTGTTTGCTCTTGTTGAGGAAAATTGATTTTAGGGTAACTTAATGATATCTTGCAGGAAAAAAGGAAACAACATCCTACCTGATTTTATTTAATTTTTGCAGAATGTTGAATTGTGCCATTGATAGTAGAGGGAGAACCTCAGAGATCTAGTGGTTTACTTCAGATCTCTGCCTCCAGACACAGAGTTCTTTTAAAGTGATGGAATGCACATATATCACATAGGTAGAGAAAGCTTTTGCTGGTTCTCTACCAATGATGCTGAAGCACCGTGCAGAACCTGTCCTTCAGGTTTCATTTTGGAGTGGACAGGTGCTGCCATTCTTTGTTTAAGTTTCTTCTCCATTATTATTATTATTATTATTAATTGCTAGGGATTTTAGCTATGTATTGTTTGTGAAGAGATTATAGGCTCAAGAGTGTGATCTAGAAGTGGATGAAGTTGTGGTCTTAAGCAATAGAGCTGTCAAGGAATATGTGGTATTAAATATTAGGAAAAGTACTTTATTGGAAAGAAGGAAAATAGCAGTAGATGGATAGTATATTTGCTTGCAGGCATCTAAGTACTGAATTTATATTGAGCTCCTTTTGTCTCTAAAGGAGAGAAGAATACATAAAGTCAGTATACAGCAGAACCTTGACAAAGCAAACATTTTACTCAGTATGCACGTGTAAGGTGTTGTGTTACAGGCAAAGTAGCAAGATGCATTTTCTAAACAGAAAGGGGAAGTGCTTACAGTTTCTGTGATCTCTTACAAGCTGCAAAGTAAAATCCATGTCACTGTTCCTAGCACTGTGTTCCGTCTCTGGACTTTGTAGTGTGTGTATGTCTCGTGAAAAGCCTGTAGAGCAAAGCAGCGCATCTGTTCAGGCACGCTGCTGCTGCTGCTTGCTCTGATCTAACAAGGGCAGCTGTAGCCCGGTGCACTTGGCTTTCCTGGGTACATGCCCGCTACGGGCCCTGCACTGAACTGCAGTGGCTTCCTTCATGTAGCACATCATCTCCTGTCACCTGTACAAGCTATGTGTGCATGTCAGTGCAGATGAGATGCTTGACACATAACTGAAGGAAAAAAGACATGATATTGTTGTACTGGAAAATACATCAGCTCCACCCAGGCACTGACTCTCTCTCTACTCTTTTTGAATGTCCCAGCACTTTTTAGTTTGTGAGAGGAGTCTTTGTAAATGCATAATACTTTATACCACAAGTGCTGCTTGCTTGTAAGCCGGTTGTCAGTCAATGCTTCATGCATCAGGCTGTATTGTCTGCCTCTGGGTGTTGAAATTAAGCATGGTATAGTCAGTGCTCAGCAGACCTGGATGCAATTCATCTGAGCATTCAGACACAGAAAAATGCCTTGCAAGTTTGCTGTGCCCTTCTAATTTCTGTAGATCCATGTCTGGATTCCATTAGCACATAATTGCAGTTAAGATCCCCTTAGAAAACAGTTTGACCAAAACAGCGTATTTGCTGTTTCCTACTTGAATGTGTTTCAGTTCTGGCAAACCAGCTGAGAAAGAGATTTGTCTGCACATCTAACTAAGAGCCAAGGACTTTTTGGTCAGGAGAGGCAGGATTATGTGAAGTCTTACTGTGCCCCAGGTTCACTTTTCTTGGGCAAATTACTGAAGTCAGCAATTTCAAACTTAGGAGACTAGAGTTAGGTGTTGACAGCCATCTTTAAGTACCTAAATAAGTGGTCTCATTTTAAGAGGTCCTGAGCACACAATTCTTTCTGACTTCAAAAGAAGCTGCAAATGCTGTGTCCACTTTGATTAATTGAAAGGCTGACCATCAAAGTGAAATTATGTTGCCAAGCTAAAGGAAAAGAAATAAAGACTTAGCACACTGTGTAAATCAATCGCAAATCAGAGTTTACTGGGTACAGAATGTATAGCATCTTATGTGCCCTTTTGTACTTTCTGAATCTCACTGGGCCCAAAACTACAACAGGAAACCCCTGGTGATTTGTGAAATATGGTAATGCCCAGAAACATTTGCCAGTTTAGCCACTGAAAAATAGATATGGTTGCTCGAAATTTATACTGTTCGATAGGGCCTTGGGTGAAAGGAAGACGAAATCTTAAAATGCTTATTTTTTTCATTCGAAGGTAATGTCTTAAATCCTTAAGAGATGAACAGCCTACTACCTTCACCTACTTTGATCGATCTGTCTTTGAGGCGTGATTTACACCTTATTATAGTACTTCAGGTTATGGCCTCTGTTCCTGAAAGTTTTGTGGAGATAGGTGTGTGGGGAGGAAAAAAATAAAGCCCTGATATGTGCCCTGATGGAGAGAAAGGATCCAGTATATATGTTGCTGTGTTTGTTAGTCCAAGGGAACACGCTATGCAGTGAAAACTTCAGCTGAACTTTGAATCACTTATAAGGTGCAGAACCACGAGAAGGCAGAATTTGTTAACACCACTGTTTAGTGAATTACAGTTTTCTTTAGGGTTTGGTTTGGTGGCTCTTACATCCTTATCACACTTTCTGGGTTATCAGCACATCCAGACAAACTGCAGTGCCAGGCTTAAACATGTTTTTGTTATAGCTGCATATTTTATGTAGATATGATAACGTGGGCTGAGGAATCAGCAGTGGTATTCTTCAACACTAGTGCAAATTTAGCTCAGAAAGGATGATCAGTAATGAGTAATAAAGTATGCCATTGTCTTCCATAAGTTCCTCATCTTGCTTGTCTCTCAGCTCCTTGTCACCACCTCCTGTGTATGAGTCCACAGCAGTGCCACAGAGCTCTATGGTGCATCTTCCAGTGACAGGGCTGCTGCCACGTGTCTGTGGGTGGGTAACCAGGAGTCAGTTCAGCCCTTCCTGCTTGACCTCTGAGTCATTGAGGTGTGTGTGTGTTGAGAACGCTCTCTTCTGTCTTTGTTCACTCCAGTACTTCTGTATGCACCTGAAGGCCAGGTGATAAATTCTTGTTATGGTTATTTTATATAGCTGAAATGCACGGCTGTTAAGTCAAACAGCATGAGTGATTATTAAAAATAACTGTTTATATCAATGTGATAGTGAAATAGGTTACACAGGCAAAGTGACCCAGTTATTCAGGTTTGAACACGTAGAGATGTGCTATCTTGCTGCACCTCAAGGGGAGCAAACCTTTTGTTCTGAAAGACTTAGTAAGTTTTTAAACGTTTCTTTTATTCTTTCTTTTTGTTGCGCTCTACTCTGATGATGGGGAACCATGGGAGAGTTCATGCTCTGGTTCATGTTTTTCTCTCTAGAGACTAGAGCTGTTGTCATACACTGTGTAAGTGACCATTTCCTGTGATGAATGCTAGTCTGTCCAGATTATCCCATCAGAAAGTTTTACCAGGTGTGTGAAGTGACTCCACTAGCTCTCAACCTTTCACGTCCAACACTAGTTGATGTTTTCAGCTTTAAAATGTGTTTTTGGGTTTCTGTTAGGATTGCTGCAGTCTGTGTCCTCTCACTCGTGCACAAACGTGTTTTGAAGCAATACAGACATCTTCAAAAGTATCATTAGCCCTTCAGAACTTTTCTGAAATACTTGGTTTAAATAGGAAACTACCAAAGCAGAAAGAACAGATGTTCTCAAAAATCAAGTTGTTTGTCAGACTATGGTGTTTGTAGTTTAGTCAATCTAAAATTATGAAAAACACACCAAAAAGAAGCTCAAAATAACAAATGACAGAAAAGCAGAAGAATCTGTGTGACTGTTCTACACGTTACTGTTTAGGTAGTGTCTTTTTCTCTCACGTCTGTTTCTGTAGTTGAACAACAGACTATTACAGCAGTGCAGAGGTTTGGAAAACAAAGACTTCTGCTTCTTGGTGTTGTGCGGGGAGCAAGCATGCAGTGTGTTTGCTCTGAAGTTGTGTGTAGCCCTTCTTTATGTGTATCTCCCATGACAGACCTTTATTGCACACCTCAGGGTCAGCCACTGTGTGCTGCTATTTTTTCAGATGATGAAATTGATCCCTATAGTCATTTTTAAAGATGCAGACTACAACCCAGTCTTCGTATAGTAACTCCAACCCTAAGGGAGGCCAGCTTCTACGCAGAGATCTCCAAGCAAGGTTTGGTCATGTCTCCTTAAGAAATCTAGTGAACAACAAGCTGTTTTCAAAATGTTTAATATTGTATTATTATTTTTTTAATAATAAATTTGTCATTTTCTTTAAAGACTGTAGATTTACCCCAAAGGAAGCATTCTAAGGAAGTGCAGAATTTAGGCACATTTCCTGCCTTCCTGGCAAATTTTCTAGGACTTCTCGGGAGCTTTCTCCCAGAAATTTTTTGGAGTTTGCACCTTCCAATGCTTTCATGTCCCTGTGCAACTGAAACGTAGGCTTGACAGCAGGTCTTGCTGAAAGTTCTTCCACTCATTGAAGGAACACCATCAGAAATGAATTTCTGCTAGGGAAATGAAGGAACCGGAGCTTCCATTCGGCATCCTGAATGGGATCCTTCTTTTCTGAGACTGAATTTCACTGTGGTTTGTTAAGCTGGTGAACACAGTCATAAATAATCTTCGAATTTTAGAGACTTTAAATATGGGTGTCTCAACCTTCCCTCAATCATTAAGCTCAGGAACTGTATGACACAGGCATAGCCAGCTGCTTTCCTTTCAATTAGGAGAGACATGATCATCCTTTTAGGTATCTCGCTCAGCTGGGTGGTAATTTTGTATCTAGGGACACTTTCTGGATACTGAGAATCTTCCTGTTTGGTGCAAAATTATCTTCAGAGGTCTTAGAGGTAACTGAAATAGTTCTAGTAGAAAAACCTGTATGTAAATTCAAGATTGCATTTTTTGTTGGGATATTGAGGTGATTTGTGAAGAAAATTAAGGCTATGGTTGCACTGACATTTTCATGTTTATTTTCATTCCTGTGTGCAGAAATCATACTGAGTAGGCTAGTTAAGTTCTTTGTCATTAGGAATCTCAGGTACATTGATGCTGCCTGCCATTCACATAGAAGGCAGGCTGTTATGGGCCTGATGTATTCTAGGGGCGCTCACAGCATTCACTGGAATTGACAGATATGTTCTAAAAGAAAGATTATTTTTTTTTTATTATTTCAATGAAGATTAAGGGAATTTGTAATGTTGTAATTCATTGAATTTAACAGTAAGCTACAGGTAGCCTTTGATAAGCAAGAATTTCTCTTATTTTTAATGACTCATATATAATTTTAAAATATTCAGGCTAGTTTCATACATAATTAGAATTACTACCAGATTTTATTTTGTTGTAGTATTGAGTGGTTTTTGTTCCTAAATTTCCTCTACATGTACAGAAATAAATGTAACCCTTCCTCAGGGATTAACGTGTTTTTTCTAAATGTGGCATGGTGTAGGGTTCTGTTGGGAGCGAGACCCGTGAAATCCAGTGTTCTTGCTCTGGCAGAACTGCAAGACTTGGGGGAAAAAAAAAAAAACAAAAAACCAGCAAAAAACTGTAAGAAGTAGATGATTCTTGTTGTCTGTGTGAGTATCGCCATGCTAAGTTTTTTTTTCAGATGGTGTCAGCGGGCTTTAATTATTTAAATGTTATATGGTATGTTAAAATTTCTGCTATTTTATACTCTGAAAAAACAGGTTACTTTCATGTCTGAAATAATAGAAAAAACTATGAACTAGATATTATATTCTAGCCATTGCTTTTGTGCACTTCGTGTTTAGCGTCTAACTAAAAACCAAGCAGAAAGCTCATCTTGAAAGAGACTACTTAATTAAAAATTAAACGATGAATTAAAACTTAAATTATGCAAAACTAATAAGCTGCATTACCAAAACCAACAATTCGCATGCTGCAGTATGGACAGAAAATGCTAACATTTTTACTTTTGTTTCATGTTTGTATTGCGGATTGCATAGTCTGCAAGAACAGAGTTCTTCATTTGAAGTACTTGGCATATCTGTATTAGGATGTAAATCGGTGATTTTTAGGTTTGTGAGATTTGCAAAACTCATCAGAGATTAAAACTTTGATAAGGTAAAGGATATTATAAAATAGAAAGAATCCAATTATTCTCGACTAATGCAAAACCACATCTCTTTATGAGATTCAAATCTGTGCATCATATTACCTCCTACAAATCAATGCAGTTAAAATGGGCTCGTTGGCAAAAATGACAGCTTAACCTGCTGCACTAATCACATGGAATAAAAGGTTTATTTGTTTACTGACATTGCCTTCAGCTAATTGCAAATGCTAAGATCCTGCATGCTGTATTTGTGTGTGCATATACTGATAGGTACCAAACTAAGGGCACATTTCAATTGCATTTAGTTTAGCAGTTTTATAGGAGGTATTCCTTAAGTCACTGGATCAGAGTCACAGAAAGAAAGCATTCATTTACTAGAGATGTGCTTTTGTATGTTTGACTACTGTGGCATCCAAAGTACCACGTGTACAAAATAGCCAAATTCAAGTATCCTGTAAAATACTATGTATTTTCCTATAACATGAATATAGGGAGAAATTTCTGGTTCTCTCTACTGCTGTGTTTTTCGTAATTGTTTTCTTCAAACTAAGTAAAGCTTAATGGCAGAAGGAAAGGGAAGTAGGGAATTAAGGAAAACCCTGTATGGTTAAGTTAATTATGAAGCTTGAATCCAATATTTTGTATTACTGCTATGTATTGGAAGATGAAACTACTTTTACATTTGCATATTTAGTATTACATAAAACATGAAATACCTTGAGCACCTATCTGTATTTCCCTCTCAGTTCTGGATAACTTAGCCTTTGCAACTGCAGTAGTTGTTTCTCTGGCACTGTAATTTAAAAGTTTACATTAAAAATAAAAATCAATACTGGGATAAAAGCATGAAAAGTGCAGCTAAAATAATTTATAATAGCTCTGTTGGTGATGGAAATCTAAGGAATGAGTATTGTGTATAATAAAGGCAATTAACTGAGCTTCTCATAAGGAAAAATATTGCTCTTGGTGTGGAGGTTGTAAGGAGGAGTTCATGTAAGCAGTTGCAACTCTAATTTTGTGGGCTGAGCTGTGTTAGCCCTGGCATCAATTACAGCAGCCTGGAGGTATAAGTGCCATCTGAGGACTGCATTCTTCCCTGATGTCCTTACGAATGTGTCGTAGAGGTATGGGGGAGAGGGCAAAGGCACCAGTATCTGCTTTAGGTTGACACCTCAGTGGGAGGTGTCCTCAACCATCCTTTTGCACATCAAATATGGGTTCCGGTTGATTTGCACAACTTGAAGCCTGTTGGTGCCAGCTGTGGCAAGAAAATCAGCTGGTATTTCACACACACTATTTTTTTTCACTTCTGCATTTATCAGTTTAAAGTTCTCTCTGTAACAAAATGAAGCGTTTAAATCTACTATCACAAAGAGTGAAATGTGAATAAAGATTGACTTGAATATAATCTTTCTAACCACTCTTGATGGACATCTTAAGATTCAGCTTAATTTAATTGAAATCTTAAACTCTGTCTTTTTCAGAAGCTCTTTTCTTTTATGTCCATGGTTAAGTGAGCAAGGCAATGATATGCTCCCTTAACAACTGCTGGGGAGTTGCGGGGCTGATTGACTAATGTTTCTACCCTTTTTGTGCACTTGTGATGTTCCATCATGGCTCTCTCCTTTCTGTGCATATAAGTGACTTTAGCTGCATGGTAATAAGCCAGATGGTTAGGTAGTAGGCCAGGTATTTTGAAGGTAAGCATATTCTTTGTGATGGAGCCATGTTAGCCAGAAGCTCAGTGCCACTTTTCACATCCTTCAGCAGTCTCCCCAGGAGGTGGCAGCTGTAGAAGCCTAATGGATATCATCACCTTCAACTGTCAGTTCCTTTTTCCCTGTCTGTCATGACTGTTTACTTCTGATCATACCAGTTGACATTTATGTGTCACAATAGAAAAACTAACCAGCGCAGGAGTAAAGGCGACACTGGGTGTGCGGTTACTTCGTGTATCACAACATGCAGCTGGCAACTCATTAACACCATGTGGAGTGTCAAGCATATAGTACATTAAATAAAATTAATGCCTACAGGCGCTGTGTATAAGGAGATAGCCATAAAAAACAATGAAATCACATCAATGGCTGCAACAAGAATAGTAGAGGAGACAGATTTTTTTAAAAGAAAAAGAAAGTGGAGGGAGGTGATTGTTTAGGATGGATCTGTAGTTTTAATATTGAGCTGTGGAAAAAGGGCACGTGGGACCAGAGAGTTGTGCTGGCATCTGGGGAGGGCCTGTGTGCTGGGTCCTTGGGGAGCACCACCCCATCTTCACTTCTAGCCTTTATCCGTAAGAGCAGAAGAATTGAGCACCGGTGCTGTGATCCAGGGAGGAGATGTCTCCTGAAGTAGAACCCTGAAAATTAGGAACAGTAATACTTTTTACTTCATCAACATCTGGCATGGCTTAGTGTAAAGCAATTGGAGTATTTTATCTACACTCTGTAGTGATCGCTCTGCCTTCGTACTAGATGGCCTCTGTGGGTATTTGCCTTATCCTTAGGGCTCAATTGGCCCTCTAAATTTATCTTCTGCCTCATGCTGGTGAACAGTTTGGCATGGCTGTGGTCCTAATTGTGGCCAATAGAACACTGTGAGGAATTTGTATGGTGAACTGTCTGTTAAAACAAGACATTCCACCTCAGTCTTGGATTTTTTGAAGTGTTTAAAACACTTTAAAACTTTAAAAAAAACCAAAACCAAACAACAAAAAACCGCTAATCAGTAATTTCAGCATTTGAATATACTTTTCTGTTGCAAAATTTTGAAACATTAATTAACCGTAGGATCTTTCTGCTTGATTGAATTTTCAGTTCATATTCAGATTTATTTGCATAGATTTTTTTGGGGGTAGGTAAGCTCCAACTACATTACAGAATGCTAATATGCCATGATGCATTCTAGGAAGGATAAAAAATGGTGTCTTATGAAAAGATCAGGTAGATTTTAGTACTCAAAAATGTCATTGCCAGCGCAAAATTTTATTACAGGGTGGGCATCAAAGAACACTGAATTTCACTTCCTTGTCTTAAGTTTAAATAGACAGGTGCTGTAGACTGCAGATAAGATCTCTTGTTTGGATACTGTAGTTGCAGTGAGTGCGAGTAGCACATCCTGCCTAACATGAGTTCAGCAGACAAGAATTTATATGGCATGCTAGTCTTCTTTGCCATTAAACTGATGGAAGCATATTTAAAGAGGAAAAAGAACAAAAAATGTGTTTTTGTTAGTTTAACAAGCTGCTTACAAAGGAAACAGGAAGAAATGTTAAAAGGTGTTCGTTGTCGTAATTAAATTGTTACCAAAATTAACTGTGGAACCATGTCTTGTCTCATTTAAAAAATAGATGTAGCTGCTTTGATTTCGTCTTTTGGTAGTTTATTTTATGCATTTATTGTTCTTTAATTAGAGTTCCTCCGTATTTGTCCTTCTTGCCTGATTGCCTTTGCCTTTTATAGCTTAAGGTGAGCTTTCCTTGCCTTTGCATTCGAGATGAGTTGAGATAGCCACCTACAGTGATTGCATTGGTTCCTTTCATAATTTTTTTTCCTCACCGAGGATGTTTTTCCTAAGGTAAACAGAGGTCTACTGTATTTCATTTCTTTTCTTTTCTTCTTCTTCTTTTTTTCTTTAATCTTCTCAGCATTCTCTACTATTCTGAGTGGTTTCTTATATCTGCTCTCTATTTTAAACTGGATCGAACTGTATTTGAAGTGCATGGCCCTGCTGGTACCGTACATACTGCTAGAATAATGTTCTCTGACTTGTGTGCGACAAAAAGGTCAGGTTTTCAAAGGCTGCAGGGCAATCATGTTGACCCATCCATTGCAGTGGGTTGGTCAGCTTACTGACAGTGGAGCAGCTGAAGTGACGTGCAGATGGCATAGGGGCATTCCTGCCTTTCTGATCTGGTTATTGAATTTTTGGGATCTGATGCTGATATAACTGCTGTCTTGTTTTTCTTATTATGCTGTCAGAGATCTGAAGACTATCAACCAGTATGTAATGAAGTGAAATAAGTGGATCTTGTGGTTAAGGCTGGTTTAAAATTCCTGATATACGTAGCTTTTAAACATTTTTCTATATCGTTGGAAGAAATAGTAAAGCATCTGCATTCAAATTTGGATATGAAGCCACTCGGCTCTTAAAGTTACCCAATTAAATTACAACTAAAATGAGGACATGTAATGTGAAAAAATGTAACTGCACATGAACATTTCTTTATCTGGAAGGAAAACTATATAAGAATGAAAAGGCTCAACAACAATATTTAATATTATATCAGATTACTTAACGTATTGCTCTGTTTACCTTTTTAACAGATCAAAGGGGATACTTCACGAGTTTTGTGCAGTTTGTAAGTATTTGTGTCCAGAATGTCATTGCATTATACATGGATTATATTCTTTCATCCTGTGATAAAGGAAAAAAAAAAACCAAACAAAAAACCCTCTTGCATTAAACAAGTAATTAAATTCTATGGACATGTCAGGGAAGGAACAGTATGAGATCATTTTGTATTTTTTCATTTACCTCTCAAGAACTGTGAGGGAACTGGTATTGGTGGTAAATATGTGGCCTTTGTCCTTTGCTATAAAGAGTTTGTACAATTTATCTCCTTGCTGTAGGTGCTGAGCAGCACAGATCCAACTCTATTGCATCTTTATCTAATGATCGACTCCTAAGGCAGTAGCCAGTGTCTCTTGCTGTGGGTAGAAGTGCAGTACTTATCTGTCTGTGACTACAAGAGTTTCTGTTGCCCTCCCTTTGTATTACTCTGCAACTTACCCTGTTTTTGGAGGACAGGAGGTATAGTCTTACATTGGAACATGGTCCATGGGATCATGGTCCTGGGATAGAGCTTGGCAGGCAGGGAAAATTGTGGGGCCTCGACCATCCTTCAGAGTGTGGCTGTCTTGCATAGGGTGCTCTTCCCAACTTCAGGCTCAGCAAAATAGTGAGCTGACATACAAATGTAAATGTACTGCTTGATTTAGAAGTAAATTTAGAATAGGACACTATAATTTCAACAACCAAATTACAAATTTCCCAGGAACTGATTCATAAGATAATAAAATTTATAGGCTGTTTTCCCTTCCCCTCTCTTTGAAAGTGCACTCTCTGTGTTCAAATGGACAGTGATTTCTTGCTAACCCGGGCAGAGATGGTCCTACCTACCTGTGCGTAGTGTAGATTTTAGGCATTAAAGCCTGCTACTGCATGTGGTAATAACTCTGGAGTAACTAGAAGAAAAACTGCGTAGACATCATCTCTTTTGAAAACACTTCCTTCAAGTAAATGTGAGGAAAGATTTTCTTTTGCTTCCATGATACCTCCTTTTCATGAAAGCCGAGTGTTTCACAAGGTAAATTCTCTTGCTCGTTCATTTTTTAGGTAGGCATGTAACGTCATACATGTGTATCCTGTGTTAATGTGCTTTTACTATAGAGAAGATAGCTTTTTTTTAACTCTTCCCTTGCTTATAAAAGATCACTAAAAGTATGATTTTTTTTCTATATTCTTGGACAGATTTTTTTTTTTTCATTCCAGTTAATACGGAAAAAGATTGCCACAGTTTAGTTTCACTTTTTGTCCTCTGTTTTGGAAGTCTATATAATATCACAAGAATTGTGATATTAATAATATCTAATATTATATATTAAATATATTTATATTTATATAATATAATATTATATATTATATTATATATATAATATAATATTAATTATATATTATATTATATATAAATATATTTAATATCTAAATATTAAAATACCTAGAGGTATTTTATTGAAAGGCTGTTTGAAAAGTGAACTCATGACAAAATTTGCATACCTACTTGCTTCATTAATTTGTATATTATAGCAAATCAATTTATAAGCTTGTTTACTTAAAGGCAGATGAAGATAAATGGTGAGCACATATACACATAGGTATAAAAAAGTTTGGAGATTTATTTGTTGAAATAGCTTTCCATCCTTCTAAACCACTGAATAAAAATGTAAATCAGTATAACAACATCCCAGTCCTAAACACAGTTCCAATTTTTTTTTTTTATTTTTATTTTTTTCCTGCAACGAGCACTGAAAGCATGAAGGTACAAAGATGTAAGTAGATTTTTGTTCTACGATGATAGATTCTGTTCTGAAGAACACTATTATTAAGATTACTGTCCTGTGCTTGACAGTAACTTACACACAATGTAGATCCGATTCAAAGTATAGCAATTTCTAATTTAGTAATGAGCAGCACTGTTGGGTGCTGCAAACCGACTTGATTCAATTGTAGGAAATGGAATCTATGCACGTTAGGTATTTCAAAGCATGCTGGATTCTTTGGAGTTACACAGTATGAAACAACATCGGTGGTTTTTTGAATGCCTGAAACTCTGGCATTGAGAGCATTTGCTATTTATTTCAAAATAAAAGAGCTGCTGTAGAGACACCTGGACTTGCAGAGAAGGAAAGGGATGCTGACACCTGGTAGATAGTTTCCTGGTGACATAACAGGGTCTAAAATATCGAGGTGGACAGTGGTTCTGCAACGTAATGTGCCTCCCATGCTGTGCTGCATGCTTTAAAGCTCTGCCTGACTTTTGCCCACGACAGCTAGTGTGCTGTAAGCCATCGGAGGCGCATGTCGCTTCAGGTGTGCTTCTGAAGCCTGTGAAGAATCAAAACATCTTGGCCGGCCGGCAGTCTGCCCGATGACCTTTTTCTTGTGTAGCTGGGTGATGGGTTGTGAAGGGGAGAGCTGGTTACAGTCAGGATGGGGGGGACCCGCCGTGGCGTGACGGCAGGTTCAAATCAAACCCAATAGTTGCTTCTTGTACTTTCTCCTCGTGTCCTGCCAGCTTGCTGTATGGCTGCCACAACGGTAACCCTGCGAGTGGCTTGATTGGTGAGGATTTACATGTGTGCTAATTAGAGTGGAATAAATGATTGGCTGTTTGCTGCATCGCCATAAAGGGTGCCCAGATGTACACACTACGTGAACATAATGTGCACGGGCATGGCGCATCAAAGTTTGTCAGCTGCATTACCTCAGCAGGCTTAGGGCCTGTCGGAGAGAATTTGCTGATAATCGTCCCCTATGATTTAGTGTCTGACTTGGTGAAAGTGAAGGACCTCAAACCACCGCCTTGGCAAGGGAATTCCCGATCGTTTAACTAAAGTAATAAATGAGATAAAAATCTATCTGATGAGAAGGGGAAAAAGAAGTTTGGGGCTGTAAACAAATAGTCTTTAGCAAGGAATTCTGTCTGATCAGAAATAGTTTGGAACCTAACGCTAACTAAGCATCAAATTAGCTGCTGCAATTAACAATAGACACTGAACAGAGTGTTTAATTATGCTTAATTTGTTATGATACAGCAGAAGTCTTCAGTTATGAAAATCCCCCAGCTGCCCAAGTATCCCCTGCATAGCTCAAATGCTAAAGTTTGCACACTTGGTTAATTTAATAAAACAAACGTGGAATGTTGTTTTAATATTGAAAATCTGGATTAGATGAAGGTAAAATAAATTTATTTTTAGAGGTGATCATTCTTTTTCAATCTCTTAAAAAATCTAGGCTCTCTTCTTTCGTGAAATTGTGTAATTAAGACAAAATCCCACATGTATCGTATTTATGCACAGAAATCGGTAATATCTGATTGCTTTGACAAGTAATTTTGTACTTACATGTTCACAATATTGATAATGTATTAATGTACAATGATTAAATGGTTAAGCTGCCATATTAAAGTTATGAGTGGGAGCATTTATCCGGCATAGCTAAGCAGGAACAAAGGCTGTCCATTTATAGATGGCATTATTCAATCTCTGAACTGCTTGGAGATGTTGACGTTACAGCATTGATTCTCAGCTTTGATACTGTGCCTCACTTGAATGACCCAATAGAGCTAAGTGATAAGGTTAAGTTAATTACTGTATCTGTGCTATACAGCTTCCACATGATTACAGCGGAGAAAGATAGTGATTCTTCTTGCTTTAATTAAGCAAAAGAGAATGAAAAGATATAATTGGTTTTTATAATAATCCTGTCTTATATCACTATCAACACACAGCGTGTTTTTTTCTACAACTTTGTTGCACGTACTCCTTGCAGCAAAATTTAAACAGTAGAATGTAGAAGTAAATTATTTAAATCCTTTTCCTAAAACATGGTGTCGGCACACCAGAATTAAATAGTTAATAGCTCTACTAATACTTCTGTAGCACCAAAGGGTCTGTGACAGAAAATTGTGTTCTAGGTCTGAGCAATCCATATTTGATTGTTTCAGAGCATCTGCTATTCTTTTGGTATTTGTATTATGTGATATGAAAGCATTTTAACCATTGCTTTAATTTTGCTTCTAATGGTACGTTGACCTGCGCTACAGTGGCTTTAGTATTGTTTTGTGAATAAGAACTTTAATGGTGCTTTATTTTAAATTAGCTCATTAGTTGTCAAAAATACTTGCTTTCTGTTTTGAAGGTGAAAGGGAGTTGGAAAGGGTCTGGAAAAAAGCCATAGCAATCTCTCTCAGGATAATATTCTTTTTTTCATTCAGTCATGTATATAATATAATTTATGTATATTGTATGGTATGCAAAGACAGTTTTACATTGAAAATAGATGAAAATGGATGAAAGCTGACAGTAAGAGAGCAGGATGGGAGGGAGGGATCGGCAGGTTTTAGTTCTTCATGCAGTAAGCCCTGACTATTAACCATTTTACGTAGGTAATCCTATGTCTGTATATTTAGCTCTCCTAACTCTCAGGAGTTTACAAGGGTCTGCTCACATAGAGTAAATAACACTTACCTAATCAGGTAACCTCACAGCAACTTTTTCAGGTTTGTACTTTTCCTGAATGCTGCCTTCTGAGGAGAAAGGGAACAAATCTAGCCAAGAACATTTGTCTTTTATTGGTGTTGGGTTACATGGCTGATAACCTGTTGTTGGCTAATGTGGAAAAGAATTTGCTGTGGGCTTCTGTTTTCTTGTTGTATTTTGTTCCTTAAATAAAAATGGAATATCTTGAGTTGATTGCAGTGCTAATTTGGAAAAAGTCCGGTAGAGTAGAAATAACCTAGTGCCTGTTCTCTGATTATTATTTTTTTTCCTATGTGTGTAAAAGGAAGGCTTATTACTATTACTGCTTCTACTGTAAATTGGTTTGGATTTAAAACACTTTAAAAAAATACATTTGAAAGAAGTTCCATGCTGCACAGTTAAATTTTCATCTAAGTAATTGGTAGTCCAGGGCAAAGTCATCCGTTGCTTACCAATGACTTTGATTATATTTAATATTATTCTTTTTTCACAATAATAAAGTTTTATCTCCTTACCAATTATTTGTTTGAAAATAGACTGTGTTGAGATTAAAATCGTGGTGCTGGAGATTTTAAAAGCTGTGTGGTTCCATGTCTGCCTACAGACAACCTTCTCCTAAGGATTTTGTGGCTGCAGAGAATTACTGGAGAGTGTTTCACTTCTGTAAAAAAATAAAAGCAGTACACAATGGCATGCAGTTACAACCATGCATTTTTTTTCCTCCTTATTTTTAATTTCTTTTTCCTGACAAAAACACCTCCTTGAAGCAATAATGTCTTAGTACACTAAGATGAAACACAGAAACTGTGTCCAGTATTTTCAATATTCTTTCTTGATAGTGTGTTTAGAAGCTCTTCATGTGTTCTGAAAACACAATGAAAGTGCTGTTGCAGAAGCTGCATGAGAATAGGGAAGTCATATGCAGAGGGAGCGCTAGTTTATTGCACAGAAAGGTCAAATGGGGAATAGAGGGAAGTGTTCCTAATTATCAAAGTATAATATAGATAATTCCAGAATAGTCAAGTTTCTTGTTTGGAAAGAAGGCACTAGGACAAGAGTAACATCCCGAGTTATGTGCAGCCTGTTTTAAGAAATCTGATTCTGTTTTTGGTTGGTTCCATTAGTTTGAAAATCTCAATCAAAGGATTTATTGGACAGGCTTTTTCTGTTACACGTCTGCTGATACCTCCTCTCTCACTCTACTCTCACTCTAAGGAAACATTAGCTTCTTCAAGCTAACCACCCGTACTTTAGGAGAAATACTGACAGATTTGCTAACAAAGGATGCATATGACTTGTTCATACTCTCAACAACTGGATTGGCTGGAAGAGAAGATTCTGATTATTTTTTTGTTTTGTTTTGTTTTTTGTTGTTGTTGTTGCTCTTCCCTGAGCTTAGGGGTCATTGTATTCATTTGTTCTGCACATGAACTGAGGATTTCCAGTCCTCAGTTGGCTGTCAACCTGATGTCTTTTGTCAGCTCTGTAGTCAAATTTTAAAAGGTTCTTGACATTTATTGCCAACACACGCAACAACACTTGGAACATTTTCCTCTTGTTCTTTTGTATTATAAATAAATTCTTCATCTGGAGAGCAGAATATCTACTTCTTCTTCCACTCTTGTAGTGCGTATTGGTGATGGGAAACTAAAGCAATTGTGCAGAAAATGAGAAGGCATTTTATGAGAAAGAATGCTCTGGGAAGCACTGAGTTCTCCATGTACAGTAAATATTTTGAAATTCAAAGTAACATCGAACTCTCAAGTTCTTAATATATCTTTCTTCAAATGGCATATGCACAGATACCGAAAACAGACACTGTGTGTTCCTTAATGATATCTGCTCTCATGCTGTTTGATTGCACAGACAATTTGACAGTGATGGACATTGCTCATGCTTAATTCTTTTTAGAAAACATTTCTAGCATTTAACGTCTCATAGGAAAATAAATGAACAGGGGACAATTTCCATCGACATGACAGCTGAGCAACCGTATCTCTTCAGTGCTTTTACATATAGAAAAATACGGCAGAGCTAATAGTTGTAAGTGTACAGCATATAATGTTTCTATACTGCTAGACATATGATGGGTTAGCATTGTGTAATAATGACAATATTCTCTAGTTATGCGCTTCTTAATGTATTGGAATGTTTACATATTTCAGCTGAGGTGATGCTTATTTCATTAAGTCATATTGAGGAAAAGCAGCTTGAAAAGTTGCTTTCATATGTCAAAATAATGATAAAATGAGTTTGAGGCCTTTATGATCAAGAACAATTTCTGCCTCTTTTTAATGATATAGAGTAGTAATGACCTGCAGTTTCATTTATTCTGGGAAAAAGTATAATTGCAAAAATTAACTTGTCATACACCACAGCTCAGCAAAGTTACTTTCCTATAAGTCTGTGGTCACAGTATGTTTTTTTGCAATTCAGCATCTGGCTCTGTGGGGTACTGATGGCTTCTATGAAGAAAAGTACCAGGGTGAGCAATTAAATGTAAAATGACAGCATAAAATATGATCATTACGGTTATACAAAAGACACATTTATGAATTTTGCAGATAACTGTCATTTTTTCTACTCATATTTGCTCTTTCTTTGTTAGCGTAATATTTCTTGTGCAATTCATTTTTTTCTTCTAAAAAGTGAACAATGCCTTTTTAATTATCCTGACACTTGTTTATATCTTTCTTATTTGTCACATTTGAAGGCTAATGATACCTCTTTCACTTTGTTCTGACATTGTACTTTCAACTTTATTTCAAAATCGAGGACTATTTCTTAAATTAACACGAAGGTTGCATGATGAAGCTAGAATTTCTTATGGAAATCAGTTTGTGTACTGTTGATTAGATAATGTGCAGCACCTGAAAGAAAGATTATCTGGCTTCAATTCTCAGGGGCTGCCAGGCAATGGTTTGAAGTGCCATTTTTGAATTTAGCTCATGTTTTGTCATTGAGGAGAAAAGATTGGTCTTGCTAGAAGCTATTTTAGCCATATCAGGTATTGAAAATATTACATAGATCTTCCTATGAGGGTTTTCTTTATGACTGCCCATTTCCATACTAGAATATTTATTCTGCTCTTTCTGTAGCTGTTTATATTTTCACTGGCTGAGGTGGGAGGGTGTATTTGCTCCTTCCTATATATGTGTGTGTGTATATGTCATTTCATAAGATGCTGAAAATGGTGGTACTTCTTACTGATATCAGTTAGGTATGTTGAAGAGGAAGGAAAGAAAAAATAAGAAGAAAAAAGGGAAAGGGGGTTACAAAATCCTATCATCCCAGAGAATCCTAGTAATGCAAACAAAAGCAGGATGTTTCCTTCACTCTGTTCTGATACTGTCAGGTTTTCTTCAAAAACTCTTACTGGTTTCTGGTGCTGCCACAAAGGAGACTGAAGCAGCACAGTTTTATCTACAGCTTTCAAGGTTGTTGTTGCAGTCATAGAGGGGCAGATGCAGGAAATGCCTTTCCTTGTATCTCCCTGCAGAAGTCCTACTTCTGAAAATACTTTGAGGACTGTGGTAGGCAGGATTGCTGGGCTGTATGTTTGGAAAGTTGTATGCTTACTCTGTAATTTAAAAATAATGAGAAGAAAAGCATTGAGTGCATAGTCCTAAAGATTAATTATTCACATCCATTGTCCATAGAAAGCTAAGCACACTTGCTTTCCCCCCATCGTAAGCAGCCTTCATTAAATAAATGCGGTACTCTGGAATGTGGTAAACCTACTAAATCCTGTTTAAAAAATGGGAGTGGGTGAGGCACTGTTTCTCTTGGAAGACCCCTCTGCATCCCAACCTGCCTTTGACAGCTAGGATTAACAGAGACCTGCAGTGTTGGGACCTGGAGGGCAGTGGGGCCTAAGGTGGGGGTCAGCTGGCCTCAGGAGAAGGCCTTCACCCCCAGGGAGGCCCCTCCACCACCACAGGTCAGGGGAGGCAGAATCCCATTGCAGGCAATGGGAAATGTGAGTCTCTAAGCAGACCTTGCTTCAATTAAATTGATGGCACAGTAACCTGGCATTGATTCCCTGGTGATAAGGGAGGCGACCCCACTTAAGACCATGGAGAAAAAATGAGAGGAACAGAAAGTATATTTCTGTCAGTATTATACTTGTGAATGGATGGTACCAGGGATGTAAAGGGCTAGGTGACTCAAACTGGAAATACCTGCTTTACGGAGACCTCTGTTGTAAAACCTCTTCAAAGTCGATTGGCTTTTAAGCACCAATTTAAGATGGAGATAGAGATTTAAGAATCTTGGAGCATTTCTATTTAGAGCAACTATTGTGTAATCTACACAGCCTCAGAGAGTAGAGAAAGGTTTGTGATAAAAAGAATTTGAAATTAAAAGGGATAATATCTGTGGCAGACAGTCTCAAGGGGATTCAATATCTCTCAAGCAAATATGTCTCCAATATAAGCTCCTCTGCTGAGAGTGTTATTAGGTACAAATAAGAGCTAATTTCTTACAGTTTAATGTCTCTAGGAATATGAGATAGAAAACAGGTGAAGAGCTGGAATTAATTAAGAGAGAGAGGAAGAAGAGCTAGCTGTCCTGGCATAGTTTAAAATGCTATGGAAAGCCAGGAGCAGCTTGGCTTGAGGTAGATCAGAATTCCTTGGGAAAATTTGTTGTCCACAGAGTAGCAAGAAAAAAAAATAAAATTAAAAAAAAAATATATATATATATTGTATATATATATATAGATAGATAGAAATGTATATATTTTTGGAATAAGTCTGATCCAAATTACAAGAATTCAGTATTATATTGTTTTTCTTCATTCCTGTCTTCTGGATTGTATTTAGATCGTGCAGTGCAGTGCTGTGTGGTAATTCTCAACTACCTCTGAGAAATTTGACATGGTACTTCACTGTAGCCAGTATGCCTTGCTTCTCTAAATAGCAAGTTTCCCTAACGGTATGCTTCTATAAGTAAAGTGCTTACATTGCTTCCAGTATCAAACTTTACTCTGGATTTGCAAACTGACTGAATGCAAAACACTGCATTGTGTCAACTGGACCTACACAAAATTGCTTAAATGTATGTTTTCCAGCAGTACTTGGATGTCAGGGGGAAGCTCTTTACAGAGAGAGTGGTGAGGTGCTGTAGAAGGCTTCTTAAGGAAGCTGTGGATGCTCCATCCCTGGTGGTATTTAAGACCAGGTTGGATGGGGCCCTGGGCAGCCTGGTCTAGTACCAGATCTGGAGGTTGGTGGCCCTGCCTATGGCCTGAGGTTGGAACTTGATGATCCTTAGGGTCTCTTCCAGCCCAAGCTGTTATATGATTCTATGGCACTTACTGCCATCAAAATGATTCTATTTATTTTAGGTTATATTTACAAGGTGGAACTGCTAGCTGGGCACTGCACAGTCATTTAATAGCCACTGAACATTTGAGCGAAACCTGATGAAAGCCATGGAGCAAGCAGCTGTTGAAAGGAAATTGCTTCTTAGCCTCCAAATTATTGGTTAGCTATTGAATAAGGTACTAGAGTGGTCACTAGTTAAAAACTGACTGTCATAGTCATACAGAGCAAAACCTGAAAGAAACATCAGATACAAAGTTGTAAAAAGCAACCCGCAAAAAATTTGCTGCAAAGAGAGAACATGATTTGTGCTGATCCGCAGCAGTATTGGTGCATAATAGTGTAATATACTTTCTCAACAGTTTTTTGTTTGTTTTTGTTCTTTCCTGTTGTGGCTTTTATTAAAGAAGAAGTAAACTGTTAGATTTTATGGTGCCTCAGAAGTATTAACCAAGTGTAAGAGATACCGGTGCATCTTTAGCACAGTGGATTGGAAAGGTGTGAACCTGTCTGCATTTCTCTGTGAGGTGTTAATTCAGATGACCAATGATGATGGTTTAAATGTCAATATTATTAACTACTCTATTATTCATGAGCAGAAAGGAGAGAGAAGGCACACTTTCCTGCACAATTAACTGAACTGACATCTCTTTTTGGTTCTACAGAAATTAACAGTTGGGAAGTAGTGTTGTATTCTTTATTTTCTTCCCGTATTTCAAGAAGACTGAAGCATAAGCAATATATGTGATTTTCTAACAGACATCGTCTGCTAACAGGAAGATTATTGACTCAGAGCAATGTTTTACTTAAGCGGCTTGTAAAATAAGCTCCATCTATCTCATGGTCTGCTGAAAGAAGTTTGAGAAATGACTTCCTCTTTCTTCCATTTTCATTGTAGAATCATAGAAGTGAAAAATTGTTTGGGTTGGGATGAACCATAAAGACCATTTGTTTCCAACCTGCCTGCCACTAGCAGGAACACCTTCCACTAGACCAGGTTTCTCAAAGTCCCATCCAGACAGAACTTGAGTGCTTCCAGATGTGGGGCATCAGCTGCATCTCTGGGCCACCTGTGCCAGTGCCTCACTATCCTCATAGTGAAGAATTATGGCCGCTACTCTTTGTCCTATCACTACCAGCCTCTCTCCAGCTTTCCAACAGGTACTGGGTGGCTGCTCTAAGGTCTCCTCAGAGCCTTTGCTTTTCTAGACTGAACAACTCTGACTGTCTCAACCTGTTTTCATAGGAGACGTGCTTCAGGCTTCTGAATTATTCTCGTGGTCCTCCTCTGGACCCACTTCTACAGCTCCATGTTCTTGTTCTGGAGACCCAAAAGTTGAATACCCAAGTGCTCCAGGTTAGATCCTGTGATGACACAATAGAGGGGGACAGCCACCTACTTTGCCCTGCTAGCTGTACTTCTTTTGATGCAGCCCAGAGCCACGATTGGCTTTCTAGGCTGCAAGAATACACTGCTAGCTCATGTCAAGCTTTTCATCAACTGACATCCCCAAATACTTTTCTTCAAGGCTGCTCTCATTCCATCCCTTGCCCAGCCTGTATTTGTGTTTGGGATTGCCTTGACCCAGGTGCAGGACCTTGCACTTGGCCTTGTTGAACATCATGAGGTTTGCATGGTCTCTTTGTATGACATTCCTTCCTTTCTGTGTGTCTACATGAGTGCCAGTTTGTAAAAAGATGAAGCCAGATAGAGTATGTATAGAGTACATGTTTTATTTCATTCTAACTTCAATTTGCGTCATGTTCGTTAAGTCCAATATGGTTCTGACTAAAACAGAGGCTTGCTTCATTCTATTGCCTTGGAACTTACCTCCCTAAGAGTGTACATCTTAAGTATAATAGGCCTAATAATTTAACTTTCAAAATATATATTTAAAAAAAAAAAAAAGAAGAAGAAGAAAAGAAAGGAAGCATTACCTTTATGTATTATTATGGAATTCAAATGTTTACTAGAAGTCTTTTACTTGTACTTCTGTGTTTTCAAAAACTTGCAATGTCCAAGTGAAAATATACATTAAAAACCGTGGCTGCTTCTGCATCTCTTGCACAAATGAAAATGGCATAATTCCAGGGTTTTCAATGTTGTATATAAAGGGAGAATTACTATACTGCATACAGAATATATCAGCTTAGGAGAATGTGACCATAATGATGAAAGGAAATCAGAGAAGTCACAAAGTTCAAGGAGTGAAAACCATGTGCTGAGTATTGCTGTTAGATATCTTATGGTTTTTCGTCTACCACATCACCTACCAGCTACCTGAAGTGTGGGCTCTGCAATAATATTAATATTTGAAATGCTTTGTCTTGTTAGCATAAATATAAGTAGGGGACAGGAAGATTTTTATGTTACAGCTTTTAAACCTTTTGATGAAGTCAGCTAGGATGTCATGAAGTTTATTACTTAAGCATAGATTCCGTCCTTTTGTCAAAGATGCCACATTCTTGAATTATCGAATTGCTGGCATGTGTAGGGCCCCATTAAATTTGGTGGTGCAGTGTCTATGCAGGATTGAGGCTCTTGTTTCATTTCAGAACTTTCATTTCGTACACTATGTCAAAAAGGAACAACAGACTAAAATGTTTTACTTTATTTTTTATGAATGAGGGAAAAATAAACAGTGCTTATGATTATGAAGTGACCTCTGTTGATTGTTAGTTTTTGAAAAAGGAATTTTCACCTTTCAGGATTGCCTGTGTAGATTAAAAATTGCATTAACAAACTGACTTCTGGCCTCCAATAAGCAAATGTATTTCTGTTTCAAATATGTCTGTATTTGTGCTTATTATGAATGTTTCTTTGTCACTGACCACAACTAAGTGAATGGGTTAATGATAATAGTAACAGGCATATGCTTTTGTCATGTAGAATGTAGATGTGAATAAGGAAAGACTTTGATTATATTATTGAATAAGTCCAGCTTTGGCGAGGGTGTCTTGGGAAGTGTGTAATAAGTTTATGTATAGTCCTACTAGTTGTATGGTTTCAACTGATGATCTTTTTCTACCTTGGTGTTTCCATTGTCAATTTTGCTTGCTGTGGTTGCACCTGCCTTGATCAAATTTCTCAAAGACAGAATACAAGGCCTTTGCCTAAAGGAGTTTGCATTTGTCAGACACATGAGCTAGATTAACCATGACCCTAACTGGTTAATTCCCTTTAAAGAGTATCCTGGACCCCTGACAAATCACACTAGTGATTCCTTCTTGTATAGCACCAGTTGCTAAATGATGGATAACATTTATTGGTGATACCAATTTAATATATGGATCACAGATAATAATAACTAATTTGTTATTGCTGAAGACAACGCTGTAAACATAACCTTGCTATTCAGTTACACCACTTAATCAACAAATACTGTAGATGAAGAATGACAACAGAGGGTAGTGAAAAATGCTCACTAAGTTGTCCGTTTTGCATGTGATTACAGTGTTTGATATATTGGTATTTTATTAATGTAGGCTTGTGTGCTAATACTATTTCCAGCATGCCAGCTAAGAGTGTCCACTCATTAATGGAACACTAAGAGCAAGTCTGTTCAATGTAGCAAAGATGTGAAGGTATAAAGAACTTCAGGTGAATCTGAGAACCAACTTTATGCTATTTGTGATCAGAAATTTTTGTTTCTTTGCCTTGCAAATGAAAGACATGAAAATATTAAAGAGTGAGATCATATTTTAATATTATGGAATATATGTATGAGAAAATAATTTGGGGGCCTCTCAAAATCAAAGATGAAAGTTCTGGTTGCTTTTACAAATTGATGGCTGGGAAAGCTCATACCTCACAGAATTATTGTCCTGAAAAATACTTGAATGCGATGGATTTCTAAATTGCAGTCCTGTGACTGTAGACATTTTTCCTTTCTTTTTGATAGTTGTTATTACAGTTCTTAATTGTCTGTTACATTTATATAATGTGATAAAGTGCCCAGTTTTTAGGTGCCTTGACTAAGTATTACTTATTAAGAAAAAAAATAGTTTGGAATTAAATGTTCTGGTTTGTTTGATACCTGTCTTAATTTGAAATATGTTTTACATATTACATGCTTTTGAATATGAAGTGAATGGGATTCCTCATTAAAACGGACAAGAAGTGTTAAAGGTACTGGAAGTTTTGTATTTGCTTTAGTATTATGCATATGAGCAGTGCAATGGTTTGTAATTGTGTGATCAATATTAATTTTGAAATTTCTGGAGCACTAGTTGCTTGACTTTACAATCTTAATAATGCCATTTATATATTTATACAAATATAAATATATTTATATAACAAGTCACATGTCAAAAACTGTTGAAGTGAAAGCTCTGCTGGGATAACATATGCCTTTGGCTTTGGTGAAAGTGTCCGTGGGGGTGATGGGGTTGCATCAGCACAGCAGAACTTAGTCTTTGGGAATGAAGTGCATGCTGCTGCTGCTGTAAGGTACATGACAGTGCTGTTGTGGTTGGTGATGCTGTAGTGATCAGACAAGGAGCGGTCCAGTGCAGAGAATGTAGGATTTTTAATTCCCCAGGTTGTGCCCTAGTCCTCAGTCGTGTTTTGTATTTCAAATTTACGTTCTTTCTTCAGGTTCCCTTGTCTAAGCAAGATGCTTCAGTTGCCTGCACTATAATGGGAAGTGGTTTTACAAGCAGGAGGGATTTAGTTGGTTTAACTTCAGGCCAACCATATAAAACCCACACTGTAAAGGGAGGAGGGAGCTTGTTAGGCACATAGACACGGGAATGACTGTGAGGTTGCAGTAAAATTGCAGTTGGCTTGCTTAAAGACGGAGACATCTGCCAACCCGTCTTCAGTTTGAAAGCCATGAGAAATCATAGAAAATAAACCATCCCTCATTAGCTTAATTTATTTGGTTTTTGTGAAAGATGTGTTTCCCTTGTTTACATGAGGCGAAATTGTCTGATCTTCTCTAAGCATAACTCAAATACTGTAAAATTACTTGTCTTATTTAGTGTACAATAAACCTTTTCCAATTAATAAACCTGAGAATAGGTCAACTACAAAGACAGCAATGTAAAACACCCACGAGTGGCCATTAAAAATTTATGGACCAAGCATTTGTTAGAGTTATCATTGGATGTCATAGATTTGAAAGGCTGTGCCCCTATGAATAAATGATAATATTAAGTCTCTGCAGCCTCTCTGTAATTAAGGATACTTTTAAACTACACTTCTGATACTTTCAGTGCAATTGTTGAAAATGGCAGGTGTTAGGCTGTTGGAGCTGTCTGGAGTGTTATGAGATAGGATCAGGAGAGTAGGGTAATAAATATCATGTGCTAATGCAAGTGCAGCATAAAAAGAAGGATAAACAGATCTGAAAAACAGGATAATGGCTTTCAGATATGAGGAAAAAAATAATGGGAATGAACATGGGGGTCATCTAACATTAGATGTTCTTGCTATTTCTTGGGATTGTTTTGACTTGAAATCTTCAGATTACAGTTTGAGAAAGATTCTGGGCACTGCCTTCCTTTTAAGGTTATTACTTACAGTATTACTGGTTGTCTAAGATCTTGTAATGATCAAATGCGGGATGAAAATAGCACAAAGCAAAGCTCACATCAAAACAGGGACACATTATGACCGCCTGATGAAGCTACAGAAAGGAGGCATATCTGAGTTTGTGTGGCTGCCAAAATATGGTGCTGTTCTAGCCATATATCATGTCCCTGACCTCTTGCTTTCAAATGTGGCTCATAAAACTGTGAGGTAAACTGGAAGAGCTCAGATTCTCCTAAACAGGAGGCTAATGGGAAATTCCCTGTTAGTTTACTGAGTGAACTAATTCAGGTGACTGCATACCCAGAATGTGTGTAAGGTGAAGAGGAGAAGAAGGGTGTATGATGCCTGAATGCCTCAAGAAAAGCCAAATTACTGAAAATTCTCCCCTTTGGAGCTAGGTTTCCTGATTTGAGAATACAGCCATGTGAGCAATAGTGTGGATAAATAGTTGTGCTGGTTCCAGGCTTGTTTAAGAACAAAACTTCTGTTAGCTTTAGTAGTACTTAGTTTGTAAAATCCCAGCACCTTGTGAACAGGCACTGTGGTCATGCTCTCCCTGGTATAAAACACCATTCTATTACAGTTAATGAAGCATCCTCAGGTTTTAGAGGGCAAGGCATGTATACACTTGTAAATATTTTCGCTTTTTTGCCCAGTAGCTCTGCTCAAGCATTTTGCAGTGTATTTGTGTGCCCCGGTGGCGCAAGTGGTAGGAATGCCATGTTGCAACACTGGAGGCCCTGGGTTTGAATCCTCCCTGTGGCACAAGTGGTAGAAGTGCCGCTCTGCTACACCAGGAGGCTCGAATCCCGGGGGGTTGGACTCGATGATCTCTAAGGTCCCTTCCAACCCGCATGAGACTATGATACTATGATATATATACATATATATATGTGTATTCATAGATGCATATACAATTTCATGAATGTCCTTTTATGCAAACTAAGCAATTTGAGGAATAAATTACCAAACTAGTACTTAGGAATCTGTTTTTCTCCGTCAAAAAGAAAAACAGTTGCCTTGCTGTTTTCCACAGCTCCTGAAAACTGAAGCTTAGAAAATGTTAGCTTACTTTATGTATTATTTCCGTTTTGAATCTGATTTCTGAGATGCACTGAGCTCAGCACTGCCATTTTAGTTGGTGGTGTGTGTTGTTTCTTATGTTCCTACTTAGCACTTTATAATTATTTCTGTTGTGTTTTTGCAAACTGCTTTTTTTGCTTGGTCTTTTAACGGGGCTTAGGTGCATGGACTCAAAACTGGTTGCAGGTAGACCTTTTTAACTCGTAGATGTGGTCCCATGTAGAGTTCAAAGTTCTACTAATTCTACTTGCACAAAGTGTCCTTTGAAAACAATGGCATGTGCTATCAAATACTTTACCAGTTTTGGAAAAAAGCATTAAGCTAAATGTACACCAAATAATGTTGCCATCAAGGGGGAAGTTGAGGAAAATGTATTTTAATCTTTCTGTGTCCATGTAGATTATTTTGTATTTAAGGTTGTATAGTTAAAAGAGGTTTCGGTTTTAAACAGTTTGTGACAAGTTTCTTGTATTTCAATTACATCTACTACCTGAAGTTGATCAGTTTTTAAAAAATAACAGTGCATTAATAGGCTGTAGTAGATGTCTTCGGCCATTTTCCCAGTCGGTAAAAGGACATAAAACTTTTTCATCATTCTATATATATTAATAAATTATTAATAATACATCATTTAAATTGTAACAATACCAACATGCCAATTTAGTTTCAGACCTTTCTGTTGGATGCTTTTAAATGATGTGGTAGCATACACCATAGCATGATGGACTCCTGTGCTTCAGAATAACAAAGTTAAATGTATGGGCCAATATGAAACTTCCTTTTTCTTTTGAAAAAGAAGGTGGATAAATATAAAATGTAGTTTATGTCTTGTCTTCTCTTTCTACTTAGGAACCCCACTGTATCTGAATGACGCACATTATCTGCCAACCTAAATAAGGAAATAACCAAATTCTGCCTACTAATCCACCAATATGTGGGTGGATTAAAACTAATGATGTGTAAGGCTTTCTTACTGTGGGTGTGTGGGTGGGTGGAGGTGTCTGTGTTTGTATTGAAGGAGGATTTAAGAAATACCTAGAAGGGAGAAGTTGTGTGTGGAGAGCTAGCAACCAATTGGGTGAGGAACTGTTGGTTTATAATCACTTCCAGTCCAGATATAAGCCATTTAATTTTGCTCTCCCCTGTTCCAATGGTTCTTTATTGCTTTACATATTTAATTGGTCATGACATCTATATAGCATTTTAGTAGTTCATTGCATTATTCCTCTAATTTCAAATACAATATGAAAAAAACCCAAAAAGCAACAGGAAAGAAACACAAAACAAAAAACAACCCATTGCAACTATGGTGCTTCTCCATACATGTTATGTTATTTTTAGCTCACATTTCTAATTTTTGGCATTGTAGTTTAATATTTTCAATCTGTTCAATATTTAAAATGGGTAATTTTGAAATCTTTTGAATAATTAAACTGGTTCAATTTTTAATCAATTTAATTTTAAACTTTATATTTAGGTCAATCTAAACATTGAACTATTTCAAAAGTTAAACAAGATAAAGTGTTTATTTGATTCAAAATATATATTTATCGAGTAAGATTCAGGATTTGTTTTCTTCCTTGCATTTCATTCTATACAAGCACTTTAAAAAGTTGGACTGTTAAAGCTATCAATTAAGATATTGTGCTGCACTATTCTTAATAAGATAGAATAAGAGACGTTATTTAATATCACAAAAAACGATTTTAAATTGCTATTGTAGGAAGGTGCTTCATGTACATGATTAGCTTATTAAAAAATCCTGAAATGCTGCAGTAATTGTAAATTCTAAGATGTTGTAAAGCTGAAGCTTTCTTTTCAAATTTTAAACACCGTGGCAGTAGTAAATCACTCTACATTGCTCATGATTAAGAATTTAGTTTTATTTTTAACATAGTTACTTTTGTACTTAAATAAATATTCAGCCCGTCTGAAATTCATAACCTTTTCTGCTTCGTTGTTTTCCTCACTTTCAGTTCTGTACTCCTTTTGTGTATACAAAATGCATTTGAAAGGAATATTCCCAGCAGTGAGGAGCAGTGACAATGTCTCCTGCTTGCCTTGACACACTTCCAGCATTTCTGCGAGGGCTTTACACCAGGAAGTTGCAAGTCCTGGCACTTGCCGAGTTAAGACAAAATGGGGAGAAAACTGTTCAGTTGAATCAAAATCAGGAAATGTAATGAAATTTAAGGAGGAGCATTTCTTTGGCTGAGAAAATCCAATGTTCTCTTAACCACGTATAGTTTATATTTGATTGAAGGTACAGTAATAGGGAGGACAAGAAGGGTACGTGCTTTCCTAGGTGTGGTGAGGCTAATGTCGGTTTACAAAGATGCTTTGAAAAATGCCATCCCCGTGGTCCTTTTTGCTTCCTGACAAAGAGCCAAGACTCTCAGATTTCTGCTGCTTTTCTGCAGTGTGCAAAGTCACGTCAGGCATTTCCAGAGATTTTTGATGCGTGGATGTCTTCTGTCATCTGCAATCACGCTGGCGCTCCTGAGCCGGGCCTATCGAAACTGAACTCTGCTGCCTTGCTGCAGGTCAGCTTTCATGGACAATTAGTGTTGTAACAGCGCTTCGGTCGCAAGTTGTCGTGAGTGTTTATTGTAACGGCATCATCCTGGGGTGGATCAGCAGCGATCACTTCATCTGCCTCTTTGCTGAGGCATTTTGCACTGGCCTTTTCATGGGTGCCGGTCAGGTGGGTGCTCACCAGGCAGCAGCCTTGCGGGGTCCAACCGGGACCTGGGGCCCTCAGGCACGTGGCTCCTTCAGCCCCCCTGCACCCATCCTCCTTCCCACCATTCCCTCTTGGTGACTTCCAGGTGCCCCCATGGCTGCCAGCTCTGACAGGAGCAAAAAGAGCTGTGTCCCATCTTGTCAGCAGCCACTGCACTGCCATGCCTGATGTTGTGTGAGGGGACTGCTTCCCGCCATACGCAGAAATAAACCAATAAATCTTCAGTGTCACTTGACTTATTGCCACCTGGTTGCTATTTCTCCCCTCCCCATCATCCCTGAAAATCACCATGGAAACAAATACTCTTCATTTTAATTTATATATTTATTTTGCTTTCTTGTTTGGATAAAAAGTTCATATTCATTAGCGCTCTTCAGAGTGCGTTGAGATACCACCTTCAATTACTGGGATGCAGACTTAGCTTGAAATAATACTTCTTCCTTACTCAACAGATTTTTTTCTTTTTCTTTTTTTTTTTTTCCTCTTTTTTTTTTTTTTTGGATTACTTCTTAATATCTAGAGAAATTAAAAAAAAAAATAATAAAAAATCTCTAAGCAGTTTTATGAGCAAAGCTAAATAGAAGTTTTCCAATGCAGTAGCTAAGTAGTATGCTCATTTTATGATTGACTAAACCAACAAAGTACACCGCCAACTTGCTGCTAGGGAGACCAGAGGGAATACAGTCATTCCCTGTGGGCTCTGAGCTGCATCCCAAGGGATGTTGCCACAGGAGGCAGCAGGCAAGGGAAGCAGGAGGAGGAAGAGCGCAGTGGCACTGGTGTCCCTCAGCTGTCCAGCGCTCACCCAGCTAGGCCAGGCATGGAAGGAGCCTGTGGCACAAGGGGCTGGAGGCACTGAGTGCCCCATCCGCCTCTTCTCTTCCACTGGCTGTCACTGAAGGTTGTGAGACCTTGAGTGAGGGGGAAAAAAAATATTAAGAAAAAGACAAGTTTTTGGTCTTTACAACTGAAACATGCTAATTTTCTACATAAAAAATATGATTGTGATCTGAAGGAAGAAAAGGGAAGGTTTCAGCTTCCATCTCTTATTTTTTGAGTTGTATGAATTCAGGTACTTCTGTGTTAGTGTGACATGCTCAAATTTCTTAATACTCATGTCTTAATATGCATGAGTAAATCCTTGACATTTTTCTTTAATCTTACTAATTAATTATTTTAGAATTTTATACTCAATTTTTTTAGTTTGTTTTGTTTTCAAATGGTTCTTTGTATCAAGCAGATAGCAACTGCAGTAATTATCAAAACAGTGTGGTATGGGCATGCAAAGAACCTAAATCATCTTCACTTTCTCATCAGAGAAAGCAGTTTTCTTGTCCCCATAACGTATGCATTTGAAATGTGCAATTCTCTGCTGAGTGAAAAAAAAATTGATAATATTGGTCATCATACTACAAAAAAATCCTTAAGACATCGTTTAGCTTTTTAGCTGCATAATGCAAATATACACAGTATATAAAGTGCATGTGTTTATGTGTTGTGCACATAGCAACATTGCATTAGCAGGATAATTTCTGAGAAATAGGAAATAGTTTGTATTTATTATTGTAGGAGCAAAGATAATAACACTCTTTTAGAGTGTATTGATTTTTTTGGTGGTTTAAATTTGTTTTTGTTTGTAATGTCCAGTCGCAGTTTTAAAAGGAGTTGATTTCCTAAAAACTCAGATCTGACCCTTCATTATAAAGGATGTGAGCGTAAAAGAATGTGAAACTGGGATCTGTATATCTTTATTTGGCTGAAGGTTCAGTTCTCATATTAGGTGTTATGTAAAGAATTTATTTCAACTAATGGTATAATTGTGGTTTATGTATACTGGATTTTGATATTAAAATCAGCAAGCAGGCCACATTTCAGTTTGGAAGATATTACAGAATGAAATAGATACGTGCTAAATAAGATAATTCATTTCAGTTGTGACGAACTGTAAGCCATGATAAATGATTTTCCTGCACAAAATTCCCCATTTCTGAGACAGTATTAGTTTTTACTTTAATTACCAGCTCCAGTAATGTTTCCTATCCATAACTGTCTACCAAATAGACTGTTGCTGAGCAGAGGGTATGGCCTGTTTACTCATCCGTAGAAAAGAGTGCCTAAGTTCTACCAAGTCTTCCTTACTTGGTCTGAACCTCCTCATGGGAGAGTGTCCTTCATTTAAATATTTAAATATTAATGTTTCATTTTCCTGGCGGAAAACTTCAATGTCATTTTAAGGATACGTAACTTTGCTGGGGAATCTTTTCCCATTACAGGTGTGAGTCTCATTTTTATTCTTAATCTGAGGAGAAAGCATTTAAAAAAAAAAATGGATCTGTGCTTCCATCTTGAGAAGTCTGACTTATTTTCTTGCAGAAAACCTGCAGCAACAAAAACAACGGAAAGAAGCTGTCAGGGTGGTTTTCTCAAAAATGGTTTAGCTGACATTAGCCACAAATGAGCAGAGCGACACTAACTACTAATTGATTACAGTAATTACGCAGTCTTTGGCTAGTTTGTATTGGAAAACTATATATACTCCTCACATAAATGTGAACTTGCAGAATGCACAGAAAAGGTCACTCTCATTTGCATGATAGGCTTCATTAGAATATGCTAAGGACAAGACCTAGTGTTTTATGACTTCAGGTGATGAATAGCTACCATATTACTCTGCTCACTGGAAGCATGTTTCAGTCACCTTAATTTACATGCTGTTTTTAATGCTAAGAAGAATCAGTGAGTTGTTGTGGAACTAGCAACAGATAACAGTTTCATTTTATTATGGCTGTGTTATGAGATATATTTAGCTGTGTTCTTTGTTCTAAGGAGGGAACAAACATTTTTTTTTGATATTTTGAGGAGGAAATTCTGTACATTTCTTACATCAATGGTTATCTGTGCTCCAGAACTACAACACAAAAAGAAATAAAAGGAAATACTTTTATTGGCAAGACTTCTCATTTTTACCCTGTGAATATATGTAAATATACATATATGTTTAGATATACGTATGTGTGTGTGTATTAAAACACATGGGGACTAGGGTAAGAAAGCAATTCACTAGATCTCTAAAATTGGAGGCTCTGTTTTTAGGTAAACATCTTTCCTGTAAGGGTGGGAAATGCAAGGGGATTTTACTTCTGGACTGACTTCATTGCCTGTATATAATGAAGAATATAAATTCTAACACAATAAGTGTGTTTCCAATCTGTGATATGTAATCTGCGTCTGTAATGACAGACATCTGATATTCTATCAGGTAATAGTTGTTTCATTTAACTGTAGTTCTGCAAATCCTATTATAAAATTGGTAATGAAGGTTCTCATATCAATATTTATATATTGTAACATATTGGAACACGGGATTAACATTTATAGGTTTCTTGCTTGCTTGAAGGTCCTTGGGTTGTAAAAGGCACTTCTATGAGTAAAGCTGGCTAGAAAGTAAAAAGTGGACAGTTTTGTTATAAATTGCAGTTTTGTAATAAAATTGTACAATGAGCTTGCACAAGCTTTTTAAAATATCATTGCTGCCACTGAACAGGTCTGTAATTTATTTATTCAGGAATGTTAGCGGCGTTTTTGATTTATTTGTTTTTAGAGAAGTTTTGTTAAGCAAGATAATGAGCAGAGCTGGTGTTAATCATTTTACTGTGCAACTCTGAAAAATGAAAATTTTGCATATCTTTAACACTGCTGGGGAAAATAAATTCACTCATAATGCTAATGGTCTATTGGTATAATTTTTAAAAAATGCTATCTGTTACTCTGGAGAAATTCAGTGCATTCATACATTATGCTAAAAGCTAAACTAATCAATATATAATTATACATCCATATGTACGTATGGATCGAATAATCAGAATTATTTGGTATCTGTAAAGATGAAAAATGGATTTGATGGTGGTCACTGCCATAGGTGACTATGTGTTTGTTTACAAATAGCCCTTCAGGTGTGTGTATTCCTCATGTATGCACATTGCAAAGTTTACTTCCTACAGCTGACTCTCAATAACACCAGTTGAATTTGTTATCTTCTCAGGCATTCGGGGTTTCCAAACACAACATGGGTTTTTGTGGCCTTCACTGAATAATGTTTATTTTAAGGATTTACTGTAACAGTGAAATTAGTACAGAATTCAGTGAAAGTAATTTTAGAGAATTTAAAGACTATGTGCCCTTTAAGTTGCCTCTGTTTATACAGCTCAGAACTGTGACGTGTTCTGCCTGGCATCCAGTTCATTGTTTTTTAGGATTGCTATTTTTCATTTATTACAGTTTCCTGCTGATCAACTGTAGTCTTCTGTATCAGGCTGTCTCTGAAGACATACCAGGTTTTCTTTATGGTTTCTGTGCGGCTCGACAGATAGATAAAACTGAGTTTTGTAATTTGAATGCAAGTTTCTGATTAAAGAACTGAAAATTTAGGCTCATCAGTTGCTCTGGCTTCATTTGATCATCTTTTTGTTAGTTTTTGCTTTCACCTCTTAACCATCCACCACTAAATGATAGAAGATGAGGAACGAGTAAGTTGTTAGGAGCTTGATTTTGAACTGAATTTAATAATCTATTAAAAAAAGACAACAAAAAACTCCAAGGAAGTATAACCTTACAAGAGGTGACATTTACTATGTCATTGTATTTCATCATCTGCCAGTGAACCTTTTCTCTTCTTGATGATGCTACTGTCTGCTTTCCCTCCCACTACTCCAATGTCACGTGAAGTGTGGCCATGCAATGTTCTTAATGTTATTATCTTTCTGTGCCATGTTTTCTTCTCAGCCCAGCTTTTAATATTGTTTTTACCAGTATTTGCAAAGATTCACTAGAAATTCATGTTTACACCTGCAAATTGTGGTTTGCCTTTAAATGTGACTGAGAGATGGATACAGACTTGCAAAATCTTTCGATATGAGTATCTCCAGCTTGATGGAGGTGTAAAAAAAGGGAGTAATAGAAAAGTGTCCATGAGAAGACCAAGGAGGAAAAAAGATTATTGCTAAGTGCCAGAAAACCATTTGATATAATCAGTTGCCTTTGCTGTTCTCTCCAAGGAAGCATTATAGGTGGCTACCTGGTCTTTTAAGGCTTATCAATCAGGTCTGTACCATCACAAATTCTGAGAGATAGCCCTGATTTATGCGCTGCCCCTCTGCTGCCAGGCCACATTACCCTGGAAGATGGTTGGACTGGATGATCTTGGTGGTCTTTTCCAGCCTTAATGACTCTATGAGATTAAATTAAAATATTAAAAGTATGGACTACAAACAAGACTTTGCAAAACAACATGCAACCTAGCCACTGGTAATGCTTTCACATTCATATCTATTCCTTTTTTCCTCGAAAAAGAAGGTAAGACTTTAAAAGCCTTCCAATTTGAATTCTATTTAGAATACTTAAAATGTGCTTACTCTGAAATTACAATTGAATGGCATTGGAATTCTGAGGAGGGTGGGTCATGTCCTTTTTTAGTCTTTCTTCACAAGGAACATGCATGGCTTGAAAATGACTTTTTGATCTCTGATGAGGTGAAAGAGAAAGAAAATAGGAAGAATACAGTACCTCTAAAAAATCTTCAGCTCCCTTAATAGAAATAAGCCTCTCAAAGCTTGTTGACTGCTGAAATATTCTGCCACCATGAGCATGAGCTCATGTCAGTGAAGTCAATAATGAGTTTGACTGTTTCTTCACTATGGGCTAAATTCCAGGCTGTGTTGTTACTCTATACTGCACTCCATTTCTTGTCCTTGTTGCTGTGTTCATTTGTGCCAGAAAGAGAATGCAGTGTGACAGCTATCACTACAAGTGCCTGTGGACATCATATACTAGCCAAATGCTTGATGTTGATAAATATGTTGTGATTAGACCTTGGTATCTAGATCATATGCACTGTATTGAAACCAACACTTATTTTTGCTCTTTTCTTCAGGAAGTAAGCTTGCATTAATTTAGAGGTATTTGGGGAACAAAAATGTCAACTCTTTTAAAAAATATATATAAATGTTTTTAGTTTTTTTGTTGGTGGTGGTATTAGGTTTTTTTTTGTATTTTTTTGTTTGTTTTTTTTTATTTTTATTTTACTGGAATGATATACATCCTTTTGAAATACTTTATAATACTCTTAGTGATGCAACTGCAAAAAAGTGACAAGAAATGCTTTGTTTCTCCTTTAAAAAAATACAGTGAAGGGCATAGCTACAAATTTGACAGATACAGACACACAATAGCAAGATGTATAAAGAATACTGGAAAAGGGAGTTCCAGTTTAACCTGAAAAAAATAATTGAAATAATTTGTTTCTTCAGATCTGTCCATAAATATATGCTAGTCTCTCTTTCCCTTTGGCAAAAATTACATGGAAAGCAAAAGCAAAGATGTGCAAGTGGTGTTGGGCTGGTCTTTGGTTAGTTGTGTGCTTGAGCAGGGTTGCATTCATCCCCTGGGGGGGGGGAACTTATTCCATTTCTGAACATCATCTTCTGAGGGGATCTGTGGAGCAGCTGAGAGCTATTCAGTGAAACAACCCCTGTGAGGTGGAGAGGAACGTCAGCCATCATGCCATCAGACTCCTCTCCTATGCAGTTCTGGAAAATGCTGCAAACACCATCTGTGAGCACAAACTGCATTTTTGGTGTGCGGTGTGGTATTACTGCACCAGCTTTGCTCGTAAGCACAGCAACTGCGTTATCTCTGACCAAACCGAGGGGTTGCTGATGCTCTGTAGCTAAGCACAGCTCTCTTTCTCCCAAGTGGTGCTGTATATTCAGAAAAATGGCAGGCTTGGCTGTGAATCTTTATTGAGGAACATTTGTCACATACTTCATTCAGGTAACTCCATGAGACTTAAGTTCATTATCCATACCTTATTTAGTAACTTGTACCTCACCTTCTATTACCCGTGATTAGGTCATTACTTTTATTGGCCTTAGGGTTTTATATAGTTTTTTACAGTTTTATATAATCTACTAATTTTCATCAGGGCTGTTCAAATATATATCTTGAAAAGCAGGATGTCTTTTTATCCTAAGTGGTGGTAAATTCTGAGTGAGTTGTTGATATTGTTAAGACTTGTGAAGTTTCCCAGTAAGTATTCAAGAAGGTGGCTTCAGTACCTGTACACTTAAGTGCTATGAAAGGGACTTTTTGTTCTGTTTGTACTTGACACTCTTCAGTTTCGATATGTAAATTGTTTCCTTCTTTTCTACACTTCTTGTAATTTTGAATGGCTATATCAGAACATTTGAAGGTTCCTTTATGTGGAATAATTATATTTTTGTGATTGAATTAAGCAAGGTAAATATTTGCATTACTCTCCACTTGTCACCCCCAACAAAATAACAGAAAAAAAGTCCAAAGGGTTTTACTCCAACAAGGAGATAGAAGTCTGGCTGTGCCTTTAGGCTTTCTATGCAGTAAATCTATCCTGCCTTTGCTGTAGTCCACTGTCAGTTAAACTTACTTTTTAGTCACTTATCTTTCCAAGATTAAGGTCCTTGAAAGCATTCTGGAGAGGGTAACAAAGCTGGTAACAGGGCTGGATGGTGTGTCCTGCGAGGAGAGGTTGAGGACATTGGGCTGTTCAGCCTGAGAAGCAACTTCACAGCTCTACACAGATCCCTGAGAAGTGGAAGCAGAGGGAGGTGGCAGTCTCTGCTTCTGACACCCCATGGCAGGATGGAAACAGCATAAAGCTGTCCGAGCAGGGTCTTACCGGGTGCTAGAAAATGTTTCTGTGTCATGAGGCTGGTCTAGTATTGGAGCAGTCTTCCTATAGGTGTGGCTGATGCCCCATGCCTGTTAGTGTTGAAGAAGTGCTTGAACAATGTCTTGAATAACCTGCTTTATCTGTTGGTTAGCTCATAAGTGGTCAGGCAGTTGAACTAGATGACCTTGGAAGATCACTTTTTACTGAACTACTCTATGCTGTTTTACCAACTGGAATTTCCCAAATAGATGTATGGAAGTCCAAAGCATAATGTGATCAATATTAAAGAGATTCCAAGATGCTCTGAACATCCTATCGAATCTAGTGTGCTCTATGAAGTGGGGATTTGCTTCAGATGACATGTTAAAGTGGGGTTCGTAGGAGAGTGTTTGGATGCTGGTTTCTTCCACATCCATTGCTTTTTAACATCTCCAAGGTGTTTGCAGTGTTGGGCTCTTCCCATGAACAGCTCTTCTAGCACTGTGTAAACAGACAGGGTCAGGTAATGAACACAAAAACGCTACCTCAGATCTAGTTACACAAAATCTCTCCTTGTGAACCTAAGTATGTTGACATTATCAGCAGACATGTCCATTTTGTATTGCAGGAATGTGCAAATTCAAAGAGGCAGAAAAGTATGATAAGAAAACCTGGCATGAACAACCAGATTCCACTGATGCATGAACACAAACACACACCAGCTCACAGATACGCATTCTGAGGCGAAACTGAAACAGCTTCTTGGCAGATCTTATTCACACTTAAGTGGCTAATTGCCCAACCTGACACTAACACTGTCAGCATTACAGTGATAATATTTTTTTAAAGGGTGAACAATTCCTCGGCAATGTCTCCAATATCCTTCATATGAATTTCCTTTTCTGTTACAGCAAGCATGAAAATTTAGCCATTTTTAAAAATCAATATGTATTTGTGATCATTACAAGGAAAATGCACATATTGGAAGCTTCTTTATGTGTTTGGAGTAAGTACAAAAGGCAATTTTTAGGTTAAGACAAACATTTCATATGTCTGTTTCTATTTTCTTAGGATCTATTTTCAAAAATTCAGAGATCTAAGAATGGTCCAACATGACTATTCTGTATCTTAGGAATTTGAATAGAAAACCTCAAGTGTTTCCCTTTTTGTCCTTCCTGTTGGAATGCAGTAGCATGACCAGCTGATGATGGCTTAAGGGATCAGCTGATAGAAATTTATCGTTCGGGGACAGAATGGCTCTGGGGATTAGTAATTGGATACAAATCCTGTCACCTCCAGACTATCTATTCATGTACAGCTGGTCTTAATTTTGACCACAGGTTGCTACTGTCTGGTGATTTTCTGATAGATTCTTTTTAAAAACTTTGTTTTTCTTACACCGGTAAATGGCACCATCAGAAATGGCACTGATATTTGTTGTCACATTAGAAAAAATCACAATTGAAAGGGCATGGAAAATGAACTTCAAATAATAGCTACTAAAATGAAAATTGGTGGAAGATAGAGGTATATTAAGAATTACAGACCAGTGAACTGTGAGTACTGCATAAATTGAAGTTGTATGTTAGAATATGACTATAAAACACAGTCATTTGCCATTGCAACACAATGTTACAAAGGAAAAATATTTCCAAATACTTAAGCATACATGTAGACTACTTAATGTAAGACAGTGAGCAAAAAAGTAGCTTGTTTGGATGCCCATGCATCCTTTAACAAATTCCGCTATAACTGGTGAGTATGTAACTGGAATATAAATATACCTTGGTAGCTGTGGCTTTAGAGGTAGTTTTGCTATGGATTAGAAATTGATAAAATAAAAACTTTTAAAATGGATTAACTGCTCTATCACAAAACATACAACTGGGATAGTGTAGCTGACACAGTACCTCTTGAAAAATAATATCTCAATATTTAATTACCATCGTCATTGTGAGATCATTCTGGTGAAACCGTAGATCATTCCAGTGAGGCAGCTTGTCCATTTTGTAATGTCTTACCTTGCACTTGAACATCTTGATGTTTTATTTTTGAATTACAAAGGAAATCTAGAAAATGTGCATTTAACACATACATCAGCTAGTCAAAACAAGGGAATTCTTTTTTTGTTTTATTTTTTATGTTGGCAAAGGATATTGTCAATTCATTAATAGGTCACTGTGCTTAAGAAGTTCTCTTGTTGAACTCTCAGTTATATTTGGAGAAAAATGAGTTTCATTTAGATAACAGAAATTTTAATACACTTTTGGCCCCTGTTATACTAGTTTGTCTTCTCTAGTTCCCTTGATTACTTTTTAGGATTATACAAGAGGTGCTCAGCAAAATCAAAACCTTTATAGAAATATTGTTATTTTTTCTGGCTCTCTAGCTGCAATTTGGGTAACAGCTAAAAAGTGCTCACAGAGAAGGGCTTATATAAATAAATTATTCGAAAGGTAGCATAATGTCTATTCTCAGGAACATTTTTAAGGTTCCTCCTGTCTCAGGGACCTTATCACAGGAAGTGATGAGCATCCTCCTCGTCACAAGGAGCTAAGTTGCATCATACCACAGAAGAAGTTATCAGCACTTGTCTTAATGTGATATCAAAATCTGCTTGTATGGGAAATTTCAAAACACTTCAATAAAATTACAACAAATAAAACCAAAAGTTCTTAATGAATCCTGGGAACTGGTATATATTAGAAATCATGTCTGTACCAAAAAAACAAAACAAAACAAAACAAAACAAAAAAAACCCGAAAAGACAGTTGCTTTTTTTTTAGGTGGAATTTTTAAATGAAACTAAATGAAGTTTAATGGCTTATAACATTGCATGAATTTGTCAAAACTGATCAGCTGGATTGCTACACAATGAATACTGAAAATGTTCTGGTTTTTAGGCTTATAATAGCCTACAGCCATTCAAAAGTCAAAATGTTATTTGATGATTTCAGAATGTTAATGAAATTATTATTAATAGCACATATATTAATCTTAATGATATATGTAAATATGGGCAAATATAAAGCTCTGTTGACACCAGAAGGATTTTTGTACCGCTGAAAGTAAACCTGGGGTAAAATTTCAGTGATGGAGCAGAAAGCAGTCTGTATGAAATAAATCAATAAGGAAATTTCTGATGGAGTTTTAAAACGTGCACAAGCACATAAGATTTGGAGTGCTTGCTAGTAAATACACATTTTCAAAATGGAAAGGACAATCGTGCTTACTTTTATATCAGAAGAAAATAGTATCAGGCAATATAAAATGCTTTGCTTTGTTATCTTGATTTGTTACATTATCATATCCAATAAATGTGTATGTGTGAGTGTTTTTTGTTTTATTTTTTGGAGGAGGGGGTGTAGCATATATCATTTTCCACTGGGGATTGGTTTGGGTAGTAATTTGTTTTAACTGGCTTGGTTTTTGTTTCTTCGCTCTCTTTATGTTAAAATGATCCATCTCTTATAAAATACATGTAATTATGATTTTCCATATTTGGAACTGTTAAGCTGCAATATGCTTTTCATTGTTGGTTTCTTTAATGTAGGATATACATTTTCAGGAATGTAGTGGATTTATGTCTACAGAATGTAGAAATTTCTTATCTGTAGTTGTATGTAGTAAAGAGCTTGGTATATTTTTTACTTTCATATCTGTCTTTGAAAAGCTAGATTTTGCTAGTATGACACGATCTCCATATTACGATGTGAAAAAGAGAGAAAGAACTTTATTATATAGGAGAATTTCATGGCATTTTACCTGTTGAGGGCCCTGTAGAGCCAGAAGTGTAGTACAGTGACTTGACTAAGTGACAGACAGTAGCAGCCATAGTGTCACTGTGTATTATCACCTCGTGCTAGCTGGAAGCACTCCCTGAAGCCGATCTAGGTTGTATAGTCCTAGATGAGGTCTTCATGGGTGCTGACCATAAAAAGTTCATCAAAGTAATGAGGCGAGGCGAGAGCTTGGCGCTCATGGGCAGAGCTCAGCACCAAGGAGTGTGAACCGGCTCCAGCTGTGACAATAAAACAGCAGGTGGCTGCTGTCATTAGGGGTGGCAGATGAGGCAGGGGACTAACATTCAGCCCACAAAACTCTCATTTGTTAGCCATCGCCACTGTACCATGCAAAATAGCTTCCATCTCAGTCAATTTTACTTTGCAAAATATTACACAGTCGCCATAAGAAAATTAGAGCCTTGGGTTTACAGGTTCCTTGGATCTTATTATCAGAAAACTCTGCGCTTGCAGGCTAGGTGGAAAATTGGACTTTTTTCTCCCCTGAACAGTTACGGGATCTTTACAGTAATTTTATAATATGGCTTTTTCACCCAGGCATGTGTTTATTGGTTAATATTTTGGACTATTTTATTCATAACTCTTTACAAAATCAATTCCACCCATCCATTCGGCTGTGTGTTGCATGTAACACTGCCTGCTATTCAGTGCTTCAAAAGTTGCACGCTGATCAAACTAATCCTGTCACCAGGTCTGCTCAGATACTGACATTTCATGTCATAAGTCGTGGCTTTGGTGGTTCTGAGAAAACATAAAGGAACGTAAACCTTTCGTTTTGGTTTGCTTATTTTAGCTTGAAACAAATGAGAAAGCATTCTGTATATATTTAATTTTTCAGAGATCATTTATGCTGCCTAAAATGTGAGTCCATCTGTAGCTGAAAACCCTCTTGTCTGGTGCGGTGGTTTCCACACTTGCCACAGTTGTGACTGTATTTTTGAAATATCTTTGTTTGGACAGGAATACAGGATAGGCCTATAAGATCACATGGCATTGTCCATGATTTTTTAAGTCATCAAACGTTTCTTTATGGTCAGTCAGTGTTGAGTGTTGGTGTGCTTCATCTGTGACAAAACTATGGCTCACAGTTGTGTTATCCAAACAATTTATGCTGACCCGTGCAAAGCTGATTACTTTAAACTTAATTCCTTCAAATACCAAGAAATAGCTTGCAAGGAATGGATACTTATTTGCTAGTTATTTTTGTTTGCTTTTTTCAGCTCATAGAGAAGTCAGTTGTTACAGATTTTAGAGAGGAGAATTGTGTTGAAATAGGAGAAGTAAATTTAAGCAACTAGTAAAAGTCCCTACTCTGCCAGCTTCTAGCCATTGATATATTCAAGTGAGAAGATGTAGGCCATCTCTTGAAGTGTTTCCTCAGATTTCTAAACTCATTTAAGAACATTCAGAATTCTTTCATGTCTGGCAAATTTTTAGTATTTAGTAAATAGTATTCTGTTTGGTTCAGTTGAATGGTTTAATGCCATGACAAAATATGACAAGAGCATCTGATTTCTCAACTTCTTTGGCTTTGTTTACCCACTAGCACAAAAATGAAAATGAATAGGTAGACCTTGCTCAGTAAAATGTCCCAAATTCCTGTTCTCCAGGGACAAAGAAGTACAGATACTAAATAGCCCATATCTTACTTATATCTTCCTATGCATGTGATGGTTTCTAAGGCTGATGTTAATGATGTAAATTTCATGAAAAATAAAATATCTTGTAATAAAATAGAATGGAATAGTGCTATGTGTGTGTTGGTACGTGTGCTACCTCTGCTGCCAGGTTTCACTCCTGTTAAAAACTGCTGGATTCCATCATTCCATACTAGCACTTAAACCTAAGGCTTTATGGTTACAATGACAGCGAGGATCAGAAAAAAGGAAGAGCCCTATAGTGGGAGTGTCATCTCAGAAAGACTGACAGCATTTTACTGCTAAAAAGACATGGTTTATGTCTCTTTACCTAAGCCTCTTTATAGGGCTACATTTTCACTTTGTATATAAAACTACAGCCCTGTAATTTATTCTTGTAATAACTTATCTCAAACTTTTGGCTGACAAAACAGAAAAAAAAAATGAATTCCGGTTGTTGCGTTTTTTCAGGCAATCTAGTAATTCTCTTTTCTTTTTAAAATAACATACCATAACATTTTGTTTTCAGCAAAACTTATTTGTCCTTCAAGGGTATGTTCATCTATACACTCAGTGTGTCTGTATATGTATATGTAGGCCCTTGAGATCAAAGGTGGTTTTTTCTTAATTCCATTGGGCACATGTATAGATCCATCTTTCTCATGCTTGATTAACTCTGACCATTTCTGGCCACAAATCTCAACTACTGGCTGAGACTGGTGTATTCTTTGCCAGGGAACATCTTCTGCTGTGTCACAGATATCATCTTTATGACTGTACCGATTTGTCTAGTATATAACTCCTTTGTTTTTCCTGATACTGATAACGGTTTTCAGAGCTAATGTGTGCAGCATCTATACTGGATTGCAAGAATGTGTCTTTTGGTGCAAAATGTACTTCTCAATTCAGTGGTTTATTTTTAATTGTCATTATTGCTTCAGTAAGAGGTGATCTCAGATGAGTGCTCTATTAATCCTGGAGAAAGCCTTTAACACTTACTTCCAATTTCAGAGTTTTTATTAAGCTTCTACTTTTAGTCAGTTCTTGCCTCACAGTCTCAGAAGAGGCAACTTTCAAATGTTTACAGAGAAGTTCTTTTTTTTTTTTTTTTTTTTTTTTTTTCTGAGATCAGGTACAAAGATAACATTCCTTTCTTTGAAACTTGCCCATATAGAATCATAGAATTGCTCAGATTGGAAAGGACCTTAAAGATCATTGAGTCCAGCCACATTGAGGCCTTCAGCCTCTCAGGTGATGGACAAAGGCTATTTCAGCACTAGTCACCTGGCTTTCCACTTCTTTGTCTGAAGTGAGTCCAGCAGATCAAAGGTAAACCTAGCAAGGCAAACACTTAAGCACTTGGCAGCTTTAGTGGCTAGTAATTCTCCTGCTAAGTCTGTGGCTGAGGTGGTGAGAGATGATACCACTTGCCTATGGGACAAGTGGAGTAACAGCCCAGTAGCCACCTGGAGTTCTCATTTGGATAGAGTTCCACACTGCTGGTTCCACGTTCAGGCTCATAATTTGAGAGTTCAATAGATCTGTGGTGCTTGTGGAGTGCATACGAGTCCTTCTGGTCTGCTTATTGTGGTTTCCTCTAGCAAACAGTGTTGTGTTCTTCAGCCAGCCTCTTTCCTTTTCATTGGTAGGGGAAGAAAGTTGTTACAAATCCCAGATTTGGGGGGATTGGAGCTGGCTGAGAAGAGAGTTCTGGGAGAGATTGATACCACTACTGAGACTGAGAACTGTGGAGCAGACTTAATATTTATGTTAACTACTAACTGAGGTATCTTGTAACTATGAAAAATCAATGTTAATCATAGTGAAACATGGAATACAGTAGCCAAGTGTCAGGTGTACAGTGCAGTGCTTCTGTTGCCAGTGTTTCATGGTTCTTAGTCTCTTAGATAGGAACGAGCCAGGTTAGAGAACCCTTGGACAAGCTGGGGCTCCTAATTTTTTCCTATGCTAGTGGCGTGTCTATATGTACACAAGTATTAGATTAATTTTTGTGAGTTGAAACCAGTGTGATCCGAAGGCTTACCTCCTTTTTCCTCGGCAGGAACCAGTCTGTTCTGATTTGTCCAAGCTGTTGCAGTGATTCATGCCTATGAATGATACTTCTCATTATTAGAGATTAAGTGCCACTGTCTTCATTTTACACTTTTTATGCAGTTGCAGCTACCTTGTTGAGTAGATATTTTGCAGTATTTTGCTTTCTACCTTACTTAACAGTCTTCTGGGAGGTCTGGTGGAAGGCAATAAGGATATATCTTAAAACTGGATTTAATTATCAGGAATAAACAAATCAACCAGCACTTGCTCTTCAGTGTTAGACAAAGACATAGGGCAAGTTTCTCAGTGTTGTCGCAGACCAAGCAGGCTGCAGTCTCTTAGGTTCAGTTGCTACCTACCACCAGCAGTGTTTTCATTTGTGGGTAAACTGTCAGTAAAAATAGTTTATGACTTCTGACTGTTAATTCTGAGCAATTCAATTATCAGACAGTGACCAGTTCTTTTCTTTTTACCCAAAACTTTGCAGTAGGCCACAGGCTCTGTATCTCCAGAATTGATTGAGTTAGGTATGGTGGCCCTATTGCTCGAGACCCTATGCATTTTTCAACCTGAAGTCAACTGCCCTTAGATATCTTTTGATTTCCCTTAAAGATAGGCAGGAACAGATTCTTCTGATAGCAAAGATATTACTCTGAAGATAACTCTTCCTGTAGAAAATCTTAAACCTGGAAGATCCATCTGCAGTACAATTTCTAAGCAGTTAGGAAGAAAACAAAGCATCTGAAGTGACTTTTTGTTCAGGGAGAACAAAAGGTTCGAAAAATAAAAACTCAAAAGAACAAAATGATGATTTTTATTTTTTTTTTCTCTATAAATTTTAAGTTTAACTCAAATGTTGGAAATTGCTATTCCGTTGAGAGGGAGCGCTAATTCATAGCCTTCATAGCCTGCACTGTCTTTCCGAGACAAAGTTGAGAGGTCCATTTTCTTCTACTGAAGTCATAAATTTACTAGGGACATAAAGAAGCCATCAGTTGAAGATGTCAGACTGGTGATCTCAGAGCAACGTGTTTACAGGCTTTGAAAAACACAATGTACACATCAGTCTACTGAAATCAAGGAAAAAAACACCACGTGCCAGCCTTTTAGAGTTGACACTTGCAGATAGTGACAGGCAGCATCATTTCCGTTCTTTATCCTGCAGCAGATTAGTTTGAAGTCTCTTTCCAGATGCAAAATGATGATAGGTGGAACTGATGTCTCCTGCATCATATTGTGGCTATGCTTAGATGTGAAGTACTGAGCATGCTAGGAAATGGATCGTGGATGAAGAGACAGAACAATGCCTGAAGAGACGAAGGAAATGGGAACGGAAGGGAGCTGTTATAGGGATGCTGGAAGTATGTACTGAAAGAAAAAAAGAGGAAAAGGGCAATTTTGTGGTGGCAAAATTGGTAGGTGCCCTTTTATATATAGCTAAAAATCTTGATGTATGTTGAAAGCATTCCTGGAGTTGTTCTCTGGTATTGTTACGTTTCAGGATGGTGATCATAATTTATTTTAGATGCAAAGCACTCTAAACACTAAGCCTAAGGTGTCATTTCAGAACTCGCAGAAGACAGTCTGTGCTCTGGTAAATTGAGAGGCTGATATCAGACTACAGAAAGCATTGTGGTTTCTGTGTTTTTTAATACTCTGTGCAGCTGTTAGATTACCAAACACCTGGTAGAGGTGACAGTTACAGATGTTTGATAACCAATGAAAATTAATAGAACATGTGATTCTTCTAGCTTAGAAGTGATTTGGTAAGGTGTGTTTAGAAATGTAATTACATAGTGCTGTTGTCTACCATTATCACTTAACATTCATTAACTCCTCTGAATGTTGAAACAAACATTTCTTGTAGCGTTACTAATTTTCTCATATATTTGTAACGTGATTACCTGACAAAGTGAACACCTTTTGACTTCAAAGTTTTTGCCACTGTTTCAGCTATTTTTAGTCTGTTCATTAAGCAAACAAAATAAGTTTAGAGCCATTGGTTTAGTTACAGGGATCAGTTTAGAAATATCATGTACCATAAGCAATCTTTTATTTGTTTTAGTTTCCATAACGGAATTGTGGATATTTAGGTGAACAATAGGTCAGTTCAACTTCAGTAGGAAAGTTCAGGTTTAAAACAAAACAAAAATATTGTTATTGCATTTTATTTTGCTTGGGAAGAATACCCAGTTGCATATTGTTCAAGTAGATTGTTATTTTTAGTAATGGTGCATGAACAACTTCAGCTTCATTTCTAAACATAGGTGTTTGGGGAGAATTAAAAGGTAAATTTCATAAAATTGATTGCTTTTTTGTTTGTTTGTTTGCTTGTCTGACTGGTTTCACTGGTCATTAATTTTTAGTTTATTCATATATGATATTTTACTGTGAATTTTGGAGCTTTTAAAATTCCTGATGTTTGAACAGGGGATGTTGAGGGGACACAGGTGCTTGAACCTTTACATTGTTCATTTGAGGTTGCCTGGGGTGCTTTTGGTATTAAAGAGAGATGAAGCAATAAAAAAGTGAAATTAAGAATTAATCTGGGGCTAACTTACAGGAAAACTTTCAGGTTCAGTTACAAAATAAGTGGCTTGAGGTGAGGCACACAATTAATGATTAAGCGAGTTCCCTCAAGATCAAGGAAATAATGTAGATACTACCAATATTTGTTTCTTTTTGCCATAGTCTTTGCAGTGACAGGCTAATTTCTGTCCTGAGTGGTTTATATGATGTACATCTCTTGAAAAAGGGATGGTGAGAAAACTTGACAGCTTTGGATGGCATGAGATTTCCAGGTTAGGTTGACTGGAGCAGAAGAGGGTGTTTTCTGTCTTATTTTTTATTTCTCTTCTTTTGTACCCAGAATATGCCAAAATATATAAAAGGAAATAATTATGCCCATTGCTACTAATTTATGGCCATGCGACTAATAATTCTTTCACGTCTTGAAGGACACAGATTGGTGACAGAAAGCAACAAGAATATGTTGAGGGATTTTTTCTCTCTTCTGGGTGATAGATGCAGGAATATGCAGGAACAATACAGCCGATTGATTGATAGTGCACAACTCATCCATAATGATCTGTCTGATATAGCAGTAAATTATTCGTGAGATTGATGCAGGTCATTGAACAGCACATTGACAATCCTGTTGTCTGTCATCCTGTTCAAAGCAAGTCAGGAAGAGTAGCTGCTGTGATACTCAAGTCTGCATTGGATGCAAGCTGTGTACAGGTGTTCCACTAATGCAGTAATACAAGTTGTTGTCTTTTCTCATTTTTTTTTCTCTTCTTTAGACATCTTGACTTCAGTGTTAGTTAATTCCACGTAAAACAGTAAAAATGAGATACTTTAAGAAGAGAAGGTTGCAGTCTGACAATTGCATATTCCCCTGAAACTAATTTTTGAAAATGTTGGTTTTTGGACTTCAGCAGTGGTACATCTCCATGGAAAAGTAAATACATGATTATTGTATAGAAAAGTGTAAAAAGCTTCCCCAGCTTTCAAACGTAAGGGAGAAAGGCTAATAATTCTCAGAACTGTAGAACTAATGCTTGAGTCATTAGGTTCTATGAATTGCCATAGTCTACCATGGTTCTTGTCTTGTTAGCAATGGCAAAATGGTCCTTGTTGGCCTCTTCTTTCTCTTTCAAGAGAAAAAGTTTGCATTTTCCAGTCTCCCAAGTTGTTTGCACTTGAAGATGGGGAGTAAGGAGCCACTTACGCCAGACGTATTTGTCTTACTTTACAGTCTGATCACTAGAGTTAGCAAGGGTGGAGCACAGAATAGCCGTACCTCTCTTTAATATGTGCGGTCAGCAGGGAGTGTAACCCAACACATCACAGCACTCTTAACATTGCAGCCTGAGTGACTACACGTGAGTTGTTAACCTTCTGAAATGCTATTGATTTTTTTTTTTTTTTTTTTTTTTTTTAAACTTAAGAAGAACAATAATAGTTGTGGGTTGGAAGTAAAAAGACCTGCCTCATTTGGCTGCTAAGTGAGTCAGAAGGAAATCCCAGCTTTTCTATGCAGGATTGTAGGACTTGACGTCCTGTCACTGAGGGCATGAAGTCTTTCAGATATTTGGATGTTTTCCACACTAGACTTCGTCCTGCCAGATATTTAGTCGAACCTGACATCCTGTCACAAAGGACATGAAGCCTTTCAGACTACTGGATATCTTCCACACCAGACTCAGCCCTGCCAGATACTTTCTTTTAAATTGAGTCCCTTGCGCACGGTCATGCAAGAGAGTTATCAGCATCCCAGTCTGGACCTTTCAGAATCAGCAAACATCCACGAATGATGGACTTGACGAAATTCCCAGGAATTTAAACTTTAGATGCATGGAAAAAAGGATTACTTGTATATAGAAAACCATTGCTTTCTGGGCAGTTCTGTGTTTTCCTCTATTCTCTTGTCCCTGAAATTGACCTGCTGAATGAAAAGTTCTGAAGAGAGAGATTTGGCTAGCAACTTTTTATTTAATTATGAGATTTTAAAAGCTTAGCTTTAAGTTCATATAGACTGTTGATTTGAGTACTTGAAGTTCTACTTCTATATGTAGTATGGGTATAAATCATTAATGACACAAGTTTTATTGAACATGCTGAAATTCACATGGCTCATGATTTGCCTTAAGAAATTTGACTATTTCTTTTCTTTTAGTAATTGATACTGTTGGCGGGACTCCTTGTGAACCACTCATTCAGCTACAAACAATTGAGGTTTACAGCATATTTCAAGAAGCTATAAAGAACAAGAGTACTGCAGTCATGGAATAAGAGCTTCCTGTGTCTGTGTTACTGTTTAGTTGCCTAAGCATACTGTCCCCTTTCTTGGCATGATCCATGCAGAATGCTTTGATTTTCTGGCCTCTTGCCTCAGATTAAGATTCAGGGACAGAAATTCATGCACAAATCATAGAAAACAAAAGATGGTGCAGACAGGATAATATAATACTTATATTCTGTGGATGCGTAGAAGTTTGAGAGATCCTTTTTCTTATTATTTCTCAGAGCTGTCAGATCTTCCATGTGGTTTATCCAGAATGGTAAACCATTTCATCCTTTCTGAGTGTCCCAGATTAATAAGAAAACCAAGATAAAAGATCTGATTGCTAACAATTTTAAAATAATAGAATTATATTTTGCTAAAAAAAAAAAAAAAAAAAAAAAAAAGACTTTGGAGGAGCTTTACTAAAACTTCTTAGAGATATTTGGGGCCCGTACCTATCATACAGTGGCTCACCTGGATTCTCAGAGTTAAATTCCCATTCTTTGCCATTTAGAGTAGTTGTAAAGGATATTGAGAGTATTAATAGAGGATAGATATTTGTTGTTCTGGACTTTTCTGCCATCACTGAACATTGCTGTCTGTAAGGTAAATTCTCTGAGACTAATTGCAGTGCTGTGTACATTAAGAAGTAATTTAAAATTGCTCTTCAGCTGCTGCGTAACAAGTCTGTAGATTCGCACAAAAATAAATTCTGGCCTTCTGCAGTAGTTAGGCTACAAGATGGCTGGTTTGTTGATGTGGATGCAAGTGTCTTTCTGGTAGAGGTAAGATAGAGCTCCATTCTTGGAACTAGGCCAAGGCTGACAAGTAAATGCTCATGAAACAACGAACTGTCACAGATTCCAACACTTTATGATCCAGAATATTTGTTTTGGTTTGTGTTTGTTTTCTTTAACTTGACTTTCCACTAACAGAGTAATACACATATTAAGAAGGCTTTTATAGATTAAAGCCATAATAAAGCCTAGAATCTTTTGCCTTCTGAAAAAAGATACTTCACAGAGAACCATTCTCTCCCTGTGGAGAAAATGAGAGAACAAGAGAACAATATGTGACAGATTATTCATTTTCCTTGGGTACTGTGATGATAAACATTGTACATGCAGAAGAACTTGTACTGCAGTAGAATGAAAAGTAGAAGTCAACATTGTTGAATATGTTTCTTTAGTCCCAGAATTAGAATTTCCTTTGTTTCTTTTGTACATTAATATGTGCTTTTATAACTTGTAGACAAGTCTTTAGAGGCTCCTAAATCAGTTACAGGCTTTCTCGTGGTGAGTCCAAGTGCTGTTTGAAGAGTGCCATAGAATATGAGTGGACACATTCCTGCAAAGCCACAACTCTTCCAAACTGAAAACAGAGTATTCTGAAAACTTATTATGGGAAAGTTGCTTGTATATTTGTGATTGAAAGTTATTTTTATTTACAGTTTCTATGTTTAAAAAAAAAAAAAGGGAACGTGGATGCTATTCTAAAGCTCTGTGATTTTTCATTTTGTCCTGGATTTTGAACATAGAGTTGCGTGTGTTGGGGGATAATGCTGGTGTGGAGCCAGAGTAGTTGAAAATCACTAACAAAGTTTAAACAAACAAACAAACAACAAAACAGCAGCAACAGCAATGAGAACAACAAAACCATGAACAAACAAAAGAATTCTCCAGAATGTCAGTGAGTACAAGCAAAGTCCTGCCTACTCATCTTTCCCAGTGCAAGGAGAGACTTCTGGGATCAGTATTCCATGTATGTGTGGGGAACTTTCATTGGTCAAGACTTGGAACTAGAGGATGGGCATTTCTTCCCTACGAGACCTGAACCTTAGGAAATTAGAGCAGCTGTGACTGCCTGTCTTCATGTGAACTGGGGATGAATATGTTCAGGTCAGATTTTGTAAAAACGATTCCAGGCCTATAGTCTGTCCTGGTTTGTGTCGATTAGAAACAGAAGGAGTATGACAACTTTGGATGTTTTCCTACTCCTTCTTAATGCATTTTTTGAAACCAGTTAATTCAGTTAATTGGTTGCATTTGAACAATTCTGTTTCTACTGTAGTAAAAAAAAAAAAAAAATTACGGAAGTCCGAGTCAGTACTTATTGTAAGCTTGTAAAAAAAATTCCGCTTGATTTGAAAATATATCATGGCAACATATCTTGAAATCATTCACTCCTTGAGACCCTGTTTGTGCCAGACAGGCTTCCCTTAACATTCATTTGAAAAGACCAAGGCTAAGTCATGTCAACTATCCAATTCTGATGGTAGCTTAGGCGTAACTGATTTACCTCAGCAGAGGTGAGTCTGTTGTTGGAGGAGAGCAAAGCAATATTTTTTTGATTCCTTAAAACTGTAATTGCTTGGAAACACGGAATTACTGAATGTGCTGAAAACACTTTTTTGTGTTTCACTACCCACTATCACAGCTCCCTTAAAGTTTCCTGCAGTATTTGTTAAATATAAACAAATGGTTTTCACACCTAACCTTTCATTGTGTTGTCCTAGTATTCAGCATCTCAATCAAAACCTTTAGTCTTCGTTTTTATTCTAAGAAAAAAAGATACTTTTTGGAACTCAGAGCTGACTTTTTCTTAGTGAAAATTCTGTATTTGATTCTCAAGCAACTTTACTTTTAGTTTCAAGACCTGAATATGCAAGGTGAGGGATGTTCTTGAGGTGTGCTGAGCACTTGAAGCTCGCACAGAGGCAAGCTGTGCTTTTAAGTAAGAGTCTTCAGGCATTATGTTAAAAGCTTAAGCTACTAGTAAGTGCTGAGACTTTTATTGAGTCAATCTTCAATTGACTCTAGCAAGATTGTGCTTTATAACAGCAGTGAAATGGTTGTTCCATACCAAACATCTAATTGGAGATTAATTGCTTCAAATTATTAACAAGGCCTTTGTCTTTGATATTTGCAGGACCGTATTTCTGTCTGTACCCCCTGCAGAGATGCAGTGTAAGAGGCATTTGGCTTTTGTTCAGCAGCTTCAAGTATACAGACACTAAAGTAGAAAAAAAATCCCTACAAATACTGTGTAACTGGTTGGCATCTTTGCCTTCTATGTTTCCTAAGGACACTTTGCTATGTAAGCAGCATCAAAATGCCTTTACAACTTGAATTGCACATCATCCTTTCATGGTAATATATATATCTTTGTTTTTTAAGGGAAGGGAAGGTTTGTACCAGAATGTGGAAATACTACTAAATTAAGATCTGTTAGGTACATTTCACAGCTGTGTAGAAATTGTTGTTGTTTCTGCTGAAAAGCAGGAAAGCGATACTTTTGGAATGCCTTGTGCTGTTATTGGAACACATGATTTTACTTCATTACAATAATTTTCTCTGCATACAGTGATTCCAGTAGTGCTTGCATACTAATAATGATCGTGGTGTGATAGATTACCCATGGTTGTAGTGACTTATACATTGTGTAGCAGAAAGTAGTTAAGGCGTTACTTATGTCTCTTTATAAAAATTATGAAGCCATGTCATTTAAATAACATAAAATTATATTCTTACACCCCAAAGGATGCACAAGAGAGATTCTCTGTAGAAATGTGAAAGTGCTGAAAGTAGATCAGACGTGGAGAAGCTACACTGTGATATTTGTAAAGGAAAAGTACTCTCTTTGCTTTCGTGGCTAATACATGCTATAATGCTACAGCATTTTTTACAGTCCTTCTATTGTCCATTACTGCAAACACGTCCAGATGAATTCAGCACTTAATGTTAAAAATCTTATAACATGCCAGTTTGATTTGTAGCCCTTCATATCATGGAATGCTAATTAAAATCATATTTTTGCATATGTCATGCCTTTCATGTACATATGCAAATAGAGTCTATTGCCTTTCAGCTATTTGTAATTAACTTTATGAAGGACAGCTGTAATACATAATTAACAAAAATGTTTGCAAGCCCTTTTCACACTGAAAGTTACAGCAGTACAATTTTTGCTTATCAAGAGAACTGTTTTAGTTTGCAGCTTCAGTCTGATATCTAAATTGTTCGAAGCAGTCAAATGACATAATTAAATTGATGCTCAGGTCTTATCAGCAGCAAAATGGTACTCTGTAGGTTCTTATCTGTTTCATTACATATATCACTAAAATTCAATTAAATTATTTGTGTTTTGTTTGGTGTAAACACAATGCCAAGTAGTGTAAATGTTACTGCTGTTGTGGATGCCTTGAACAATGTCTTGCCAGTTTCAAGAATACTCTCAAATGTAATTGTAAACATGTGTTTCACTTATTTCTTTCCCTTCTTTTCACAAGGCTATATAATAGCCAAGACTATTAATTTGTTTCCATGTATGTTTCTTTAAATAATTAATGCGGTGAAGTTTGACCAGACAGAAGCAGCGATTAAAGCATCTGATCTTGCTGTATTCTTTTTATTACTCTCATTAAAAAAAATGAAACTCATATGAAGAGAGGTTGTAGGATGTGTCCATTAGACTTAAATTCAAAGGTGTAACGGAGACAGTTACAGTATCAGTTCATAACATGAGACAATGCAATTTAAGCAAAGTTGGCTAATTTCACAATGTTATATAAGGCGTTCTAATTTACAACAGAAAGCAGAAGCAGTTTTTCTGTTCTTTGAGCAGTGATATATGATTGTGTTTGCTTATTTGTAATGAAAATACCCAAGTGACTACAATGTGAAGAAAATTTGTCACTACAGAATGGACTCCCAAGTTTAGAACATTGTCTGTCAAACTTACTGTTTTAATTTAAACATTAGAAAAATATGCTCAATTGCATGCTCAAAACTGACAAAGTCTCTACTTTAAAAAGAAGAAAAAAATATTTAATGAACAAATCTTTCTGTTTTTCTGTTTGTTCAACAGGGTTGCCTTTGTGATGAAGAAGCATTTGAATACTCATTTGCTGGGCAAGCATGGAGTTGGCACACCTAAAGAAAGGTAAGTTTTTACATTTTTTCCCTGTTTTTTCTTTATGTAGTATGTGTTGCCTGGAGTATTTAGCTTACCCAAAATTACATAACCTGGACTTTGAGCTCAACTATTGCTACATGCTTAACATGCTTAATTACACTAGCGTTCTCCTTACAACATGTCTGTAGGAGTCAATAAAAAAAATGGCTTAGAAAGCAATTCTATGCAAAATGCATGATTTGCAAATTTTCCAGCAGATTTTCAGTAGGCGATATTATTTCCTCAACATTTCCATAGTAATATCCCTCCCTCCAAGTACAGAACCAAATATTTTTCAATTTTTTATCTATCTGGCCTTTCTGCTCGTAGGTTCAGAAAAAGGCTTTCTTGGATTAGTACTGAATACTGAGATCAGATCCACCAAGGTAGTTTTCTCATTGGTCATGGGCACAACAAAAAATATATTTTTTTTCAATTTGTATTCATTTACTTAGTTGCAACTTCTTGTTGGTGTTGTTTTTTGCAATCTGAACATCACAGTGTTTGCAGATAAGTGGAATTTGCCTCAGATTTACAGGTCACATTGTGTCATAGCTATTGCTTTTCTCTTGAATTCTGGGGGCATCTCGAAACTTTATGCTTTTTTGGATGGCCAAAAGATTGCATATTCTATTTCAATTTGGGTAAATGAATGCATCCTCCCTACGAGATCCAATAGTGGGTGCTTGATTATGTTTCAAACAGTGCCACGTTGTAACTCATTCTTCAGTGTAAGCTTTTTCAAATACCGAATATTTCCTCTTTTTAACACAAAAGAAGAGGAAGTTAAATGGTAACCATGAACCATAGAACATCACTGCAAAACTCTTCCTGGGTCACGTTCATTTTGTATTAAATACCCTGGAAGCAGTAGTTGGTTAGAGCCTTCCTTTCCTCACAAGTTCATCACACTGTAGTCACTGAGCGAGCAAAAAGCAGGATTTTACTTTAACACAACATACACATGTAGACTAACTACATGTTTAAGCACTGCTTTTATTCTCTTGGAGATTGCCTGTCCAAAATACTTAAACAGAATTTTCTTAAAGTGTTTATGTAGAGTTTTCAGGTATTATTTTTCATCTAAAATGTAGAATAATGTATCAGAACAATTACAGTTTGATCAAATCAGATATTGTACTAATGTTTATGCCGGGTATCTTTTGTCATAGCACAACTGCAAAAAAAAAATGTTTTGCTCTAGCTGCATGTTTTGGTACTGGCAGCATTCAGATGTTGTTTTCCAGGGAGGTGCTTGCTATGTAATCATCATAAATACAACATAGAGAACATCTGTTTTACCCCAGTGGATAAAGCATTGTGGTACACTGTGCACAAAAAAAGATAGAAATACTAATATTATATCTTAGCCTGACGGTCATAATTTTAATGATTGTCATCTTCGAAAGGATTCCTGAGCAGGTTGGATGCTGCAGCGTGAAGTGGTGACTGCTGTCTCCTATTTGTTTACTTCTGAAAGCCGCCTGGCTGTTTACCCTATTTCTTCCCATATTCCTCAAAGGCTTTTTGCCTGCCCTGTCACTGTGGCAGAAGGAGGAGGGTTCCCTCTCAACCCATCCATGCAGTGGCAAGGTCACAGCCCCAGCTGCCCTGGGAGCAAAGAGCCAAGCTCTGTCCTGCAAACCTCTATGCTCCATCTGCAGCTTTCCCCTGGGCCAGCATGCACAAGTGATATCTTTGTACTTTCTCCGTTTGAAATTTCTTCATCTGTCTTCTGGTTGTTGCTTATCTGCAATGCCTTCTTGGCTGGCAATTGAATTTAACATGGTGCAATGCCGAATAGGTGTGGCAGAGCTACAACAACAGTATGATCTTATAGGAGTCTTCCCTCTCTGGTGATTGTGGGTGTTTAAAGCCGTGTGTCCTACTGTGGTAAATACCAAACCGACATTGCTTTCCTTTCCACCTTTCCCATAGTGGAAGAGTTTGATGCCTTTTAATGGCTTTAGGAACCTAAGAAGTCCTTCTTCAGCATGCTAAAACATCAATTTGGGTATAAACATATTCTAAATTAAATTACATAATTTTCCTACCTATTTAAAACATTAATGCCTTGATTAAAATTTTGCAAGCTTGCTATTTTTTAATTTCTCTAGAACAATATAATCAGTTTATTCTTTATGTTTTGAATTTGATTCTGCCCTCTGATATGTTGCATATTATAGCAAATACTAATAGAAGCTAGCTAAATAGGCTGTGACAATTAAATTAATAATGCATTTTATTTGCAAGTGTTTAGTCTTCATGGTTTGACTGATATATGCAAAGATGGTAATTTATTAAAAGTAAATTCATGTAATTGTAGTACAGAGTTTGATGAACCAAAAAAAGTTGTCAGCATGACTATCATCAAAACCTGGAAATTCAAATAAGTTCAAAAGGGTGCTTGAAAAATATATTTATACACCTTGAGAAATTGATCTTCTTCTTACAAACTTCTCAGGAAAGAATTTTGGATGACAAACACTGACATCTGAGACAGGCAATAAAAATTACATCTACAATTTAGTGAAGCAGTGCTGAAGTAGTGTGACTTACTCTCTAGCTTTCCATTACCCATGACTATTGTTTGGGTTTTTTTTGTTTTGTTTTTTGTTTTTTTTTTGTAGACACAAAAGGGAGGTGTTATGGAGGCTGTGGCAGTTTTCATGTGCAGATATACAAAACAAATATAATTCATAATAAGATTGCCAAATGTTTTGGCTTAAGGGTTAGGGTTTTTTTTTGTTTGTTTGTTTGTTTTTGTTTTGTTTGTTTGTTTTTAAGACAAAATAGATATAAGGGCCAGATCACAGAAGCTTAAAAAAATAGCCTTCAATATTGCATGCATGTTTCAGCCACAAAGAAAACTAAGTAACCTATTGCCTGGTCCATTATGGTCATTACCATTTAATAACTAACTCAAAAGTGGAATGTTTTAACACAAAAATTCTTTTAAGATATTTTTTCCTGTTACTGGAACTGTGATACTGATTTACTGTCAACTGGAATGTATCTCAAAACTGGCATGTTATCTGCTAAGTCCAAGGCCAGTACATATTTGGTACTTCAGTGTCAGTAATCTTCATGGGACCTATAACTATATCTTATTGGTGGGATAAATCTTTGGCTACACCTTTATTGTGTCTCGCAGGCAATATGGTTGAGGACGAGGTGAATGCATCAGTAGCGTTAATGGTGCCGAGTTCTAATTTCTCTTAGAAATTATGTTAGGTGTAAGCTGGGGCAAAGGAGGACCAACTAAGATGTCTCATTGCTGAATTTAAGGTATACAAAAATAGGAGCAAGAAAATAAAAATGAGCTTGCTAAGTCATTCAGCTGTGAGACTGAATTTTGCCACTGTTAAGGACAAC
>NC_140664.1:52561353-52596353 GCF_054131305.1 Coturnix japonica
CATTAGGTCTAAGGGCACAGAGTTTTTTTACATTTCCTATGTTTTCAAAGGAATTAAAATATAACAGTGCAGTTAACATCAAATCATAATGATAATTTGTTAGTTAAAGGCTATTTCAGTCTATAAAACTTTGATTACTTGGAATTTAGCTGCGGTTTTATGAGTTTTCCCATATGATTGCCCACAAATTTTTATGTTGACTAAATTGTAAATTGTTTAAACTGTTCAAACAAATTACTTAGCAATTAAACCTTCAGCAAAATTGTAATTCATTTTAAATTTAGCACAGAGGTTTGATGCTCTTTACTGAGGAAAATAACCGAACAAAATAGTGAAATATGTAAATTCTGAATCCTGCAAGAACAGTCCCCCATAGGACAAAACATTCCCAACACTGTGGGTATAGGAAAAGCCTTCCAGTAATGTGAATTAATTTTGCAGTAAAGGGTAGCTTGAGGAAATTCCTGCTGCTGAATATCATCCAGATTTTATGATTTCAAAATTTTTTCCCCACAGGGTGTTTTCTGTCTAATTTTTAATACCTAAGTCTTAATATTTAACCATAAAGGAATCAGTTGGATGCTTAATTCTTCTGTGTACCTAAGTGTGCCAGCAAAATAACTGCAGGTGGAAAGAATAGACCAGCTACGAGAAAGGATAAAAAGGACATATGAAATTATTAATTTTATAATTGGTGCTTGAACAACAAAAAACCTCAGTGCTAGCTTTGTTATGCTTACGTAGTTGTGTAGATTGCTTTGTACAGAGTGATGCTTAGTTTCACTATCTTTAGAGTTACAAAACAAACAGAAGTGTAAACACAGAGCAGATGCATGATTTTGCATTAGAAAACCTTACTCCCACTTACCATATTTGAACTGCTTGTGTTTGTACACCTGTGGCTCCGTGGCAGTACACTTCATAAAATGAATTCTTGTTTTTGTGCCACTTATAATGTACATGGCTCATTGTACAGAAATAAGAGGTCATTTCTAGAATTTCAGATCATAGCCTATTTTTTTTGATTGTCGTCGCTCTGTCTACTGTGTGCTCAAGTGTAGTCCAAGCAAAGTCAAGAAAGGCATCTGAAGTCTAGTCCTCCTGGTGGCTTTCTGAAAAATTCCACAGAAGCTCTCCATCAACGAGCCATCATTGTCTAAGGCTTGCATGGAGGTAACATAGTGCTGTCAGTGGATGTCTCGGAACCTCATGCAGAAAACTGTTAACATTTGTGATTAAAGTGGCAGAGTGGCCCAGCTTCTTACACATTAAACTTGTTTCTTTTCTGCTGTTAATTGAAAAGGGAAAATAGTTGTTCTGGTTTTAAATTCGCTGTTAACAATTTATAACTATGTTTGGCTTCATCAGTCATGGACAAAGTCCTGTAAGGGAATAATATTTTACTTATACAACAAGGGAATCCTATATTCCATGAATATTAAGCTCCTTGCAAATAGCTGAATGGTAATAATAAAAAAGTGATGTAGAACCAGTTTCTCAGACCACTGAGGTTTTTTCTCGTTTATGCATTTGTTGACATTTTGGCTTGGCAGTTCCTTTAGTGTTAGAGAGAGTATGAGGACAGACTGCATAGAGGTCCTAGCACAATCTGATTAGTTTATTAATTGTTTTGATTTACAGGTTGTATATTGCAAGTGCTTATGCACAGAGTTAGCTAAGAACCCACTGATATTTTTCTAGGAGAAAGAAAAACATGAAAATATTTCCTATCATCTTGAATCTCTAAAATGTCTGATAGTTCGTATTTCATAAAGTCACACATCTGAGAAGTTGGCTTTTGCAAAACAAGCTCTCTGATTATCTGATATCCTCCGGAAGGTTAGGAGAGTTGTTTCCTATATTACTTAGGAAAAAATTTCTTTTTACAATTGAAAATGTCAGCATCAATTTAAAGTAACACTAAGCATGTGCTTGCTTTCTGAATATTATCCTCCTCCACCTCCCCTCCAACCACCCTGCTGAGGATCTGAGTGTGACAGTTTGATTAGATCATCAATCCTTACTGTTAACAGCACTTTTCCTGAACACCTGGGTTGCTAGGTCACATCTGAGTTTAGCTACCGTTGTTTTAGTGACCTAACGTGCATTCACCATAGCAATTTACATTTGGTCCTCAAATTAAAAGTTACCTTAGAACAACAGTTTGCTTTAAAATGAACTTTGTTCTCATGTGAAAGTTATGCTGTGTGATGTGATAAAAACGATAAACAATGAAAAAGATTTCTGTATTTCAGTTAGGGTTACCTACATTTATAGAGCTCTCACATAAGTCTATTTAGTCGAAGCCTCAGAACCAAAGCTTAATTATGAATATCTTATCAACATAAATATGAATATCTACCTAATTGTCCATCCGTCCAGAAGAATGATACTTCTGGAATGGTACAGTCTGATTATTGTTTTCCCATATATAAGGAAAATATCAGCAGAAGTAAATACCTAGCAACAATTTCAATGCAAATTGTTGAACATCAGACTGCAACATGAGCATACTATTAAATGTAGTCCTTTCCAGCTTTCTAGATGCTACAGTGATCCTTTGTTTTTCCTCTGAACTTCCCTTTGCTGTAGTGTGAAATATAGGACATGTATTAACTTATCAGAGCAAAATTCATGAAGCAATTAGTTTAAAGTCAGCTTTGACAGCTCCTTCTGTTTTTGAAGGATTGAGTAAAAATTAAAGTAAACAAATGAAACAAGAAAAATCATGGGAATAACTCTTCAATAACACTGAATAGTAAAAAAACCCTACCCATCGATGCAAATGTTTTGCTTAATGGTAGATAAGTGAGATGGTTACATATAATTTAAGGTTGTATATGACAGTAAACTTTCTTCATGTAACCTGTGTTACAGTCATTGATGGGCAAGAAGCATGCTTCTTAGCTGTTGTGCGTGTATTGGATTAGATACCAAGTGGTTATTTTTAAGAAGTTGGTCAGGCATTATTAACATAAAACTATTAATTTTCAATTGTATAATGGTGTGGGTTTGGGTTGTTTTTTTTTTTTTTGTTGTTTTTTGTTTGTTTGTTTGTTTTTGTTTTTGTTTTTTTGTGGGTTTTTGTGGTTTTTTTTGTTTGTTTGTTTTTTGTTTTTTTGGTTTTTTTTCACTCCTGTGGCAAATCTGATCAAAATTAATAAAGTAATTGCACATTTTGGACTGATCAGATGCCCAGTTAAAGCAGTAGAAAGTATTATTTGGATCAGAATAATCAGTGAAGCATAAGTTTGCTTTTTAAGCAAAACTTCAGTTAGACAGCATACTGAAAACTCTATTTACATATATATGATACTATACTTCTGGAGTGTTTACTGTGCCCTCTGAAATACAGATCCCATGGAAGTGCCTGCTTCTGTTAATCCACAGCACATATGCCGTAGTGGCTTCTGAAAATTTATGGTAAGAATAAAGTACAGAACATCCATGCAAGACTACAAATGCTGTGGTACATACTGTACATTATTTTCAATACTAATTCACAGCACATGGTAAAAAAGCACAAAGGATATGGTTGACACATTTTGAGTGCAGAAAGAGCCATTCAGCGTTCCACCAGAGTAACAGAATATATGGTCAATGACATATTTGCATAAGTTCCCATAAAGCGAGTATCATAACAAAGAATTCACTCCAACAGCAATTCCTTATCAGTGATATCATGGAGACTGAAATTACTAGACCTTGATAACATGTTTGATGTACTACTTGGAAATATTTGGAAAAATAAAATAACTTGTAGGAAAGGTGCAAATTTTCATTTCCATTCATTGTGTAAAGGTAGGTAAGCGCAGTGTTTGATTAAGAAAAAAACATGATAACTGAAGTTTACTTAATGATCATATACACCTGCTAAAAAATATGGGCAGATTTGTAGATAATGTCTTGGTATACTCTGATGCTTATACTGTTCTGTAAAAACCCCACATCTCTGACAGACTGAGCTGAGAAGAGACAAACACTTAGAAACTTATTTTATGTACTTACCTTATATTACCTTTACTGAAAAATGTCATTTATTCATATTAATACATCAAATGCACTAACGTATCTCTAATTTGCTATGTGATGACGAGGCATGGGTTGTTTGCGTGTAGTTGAAGGTAGATGTGGTCAGCAATTCTGCCTCTTCCATAGGATGGCATCACCTGAACGCAAGGAAGTGAAACTTACATTTTTGTCATTACTTTTCACAGTAAGATTAGATGACTCACTAATTCTGGTTATATCAGGTAAAAACACTTTTCTGCTGTGTGGACATAGTCAAATAACAGAGGGAAGTTCACTGACGTGGAAAATAAAATGCATTTAGAAAAATGTGTTTTGCTGATCAACAAATTGCAAACTAAGGTGAAGTTAGTCTTCTCGGTTGCTCTGTTTTCTGAAGAGACATCCCTCCTACCACACTTTGCTATTGCTTGGGATTCCCATGGGAGCAGGCACAGGGGAAGAGTTGGGATTCTACTGCAGTTGTGCTTTCATCTCTGGTAGTAGTCATCTGAGTGGGCCTGGCCAGTGACATAACCTTCTGTGTTTGGTTTTCTTTCCACCTATGAAGTGAATACCTTAAACCTTCGGAGAGACTGACAGGAGCTTGTGAAGCATAGTAAATAGAGCTGTTCTGGCTGTCGCAGTTGCTGTCATGGCAAGGAGTGGGAAAACAGAGGAGCTGTCTTAGCAGCAGAGCTTGGCTTCTGAAGATGAGTGCAAGTCTCAGCTAGGCTGGGAATGCAAGATCAGATGGGGAATGCCACATTTCTTGAGGGAATCTGGTAATGGAAAAAGCTGGGAAACTTTGTATCTATGTAAATCTCCTCAGCATTCTAGTAGCATTGTTTTAGGTACATCTCCTTTGTAGGAGGAAATCTGGATTCAAAGTTGCTGAAATTAGGGGGCACAGCTATATGGAAGGGCTAACTTTGAATGCTTGTGACATCATCCAAGATTAAAACCAAACTGTTTATAATAATGAGCTGCCTTAATAACATGAAGTAATGATATGCTATGTGCAGCAGGGCTGAGTGGAGTGGGTACCTTGGGAGAAGCTCCTCCTTGGAGCTCCTTCTCTTTGGAGAAAACCATCAATTACAAAAGTTGGTTGATATGCTGAAAGAAGGCCAGCTTTTGAAATGCTGTAAATGAAGGACAGGAATGCTGGGGGAGAGGAAGATCTCTCTTTCTCCAAATAGATCTTCTGATGAAGCCAGAGACAGAAGCTCTGATGGATGCAACAGGAGATGTGGAGGGACTCACTGAAGAATTGCCAGAGAAGGCAATTTCTTGCAATGGATGTGTAGGCTTCCTTTTTGCTTTACTTCTCTGTAACAGGCAAAAATGGAGCTGTACAGGGAGCCTATCTGATAGCCTCTTAGTTTCATTTCTAGGTTAGGTTCAGCTCTGCTCTAACTGCAGAGATTTTCATTTGTGTTCTGCAGGATTTCAGGGAATCGTCCTGATGCAGTTCCAGTTTAGGAGGAAGTTGATAGTACAATTGCTTTTTGGAAAGGCTCAGCCTCGGTAGGAAGTTCAGAATGATGGCTCTTAAAGTACCAGCTGAGAATCAAAGGTTTTGTTTTTCATTTGGGCTTGACTTGTCTGACTTAAATGCCGAGGAGTGGAAATCAAATATCTGATGCTCATTATTTTTTATTTAATTCTCTTTTGCTCTGTTTTTAATTAATCTTGTTGTCTGTGACTAATTTTACATAGGCAATTTTAACAAAAGCTATAACCTCTGTGAAACACATCTTCTTTGCTTGGTTATTGTGCATAAGCAGGGTGTGCTAGGCAAACAGGAGAAGCCAATGGCCTGATCAGAAGTCTGAAGCTGGTTATTAATGTGTGTCAGAGGAGAATGATGTTTATCCCAGTAGAGTGGGATTTTAAAGAAAAGTGTGGGCATAGTTCACAAGGGACAGAGCTGTGCAAATGGCTCTTTTGCAGTTGAATCCTTTGAGGCTGAATTCCAGTCTAGTAACAAATAATTATGATTTAAGTCATATTAAATGTGTATAAACTGTATTTATGTTTGTTTTTCTTTTATCACAGTATAACTTACATATACTTACATATACTTACATATAGCTTACAAGGTGGTTTTTGCAGGCCATGCATTTAAACCATAGTTTGCATTTGTTCCTTTTAAGTCAGCTATTAAATACCTTTGCTTTATGACATACCTCTGTGTGTGAATGCATCTTGTCTCTGGTTTAGAGTGTTTAACCACCAAAAAGAATGTGTCACTTTTTGTGCAAGCTTTTGATTCCTAATTGCCCATATGGAAAATGATTAGACTTGGATGTCTGAAAAGGTTCTAATGCTGTGGGTGAAGTTTTTTTTTTTCAACATCCTTTGGTCCCCTTTCTTTTCTAAATCTTTTCTTTTCCAGGTCTAACACATTGTTACATTAGTCTCTATGAGAGTTGTCAGGGTTATCCATCAACGTTGAAGTCAGAGGGAGGCATTCACAAATACAAAAACATTATTCCTTGAGTCTATAGGTTTGCAAGAACATTTTAGAAGCACAAAATAGACAGCAGAGGGGGCCAGGCTCTGTGCATCACCAGCCCAGTTGCTGTCAATTTATTACAATGATTTTGTTCTTTAGACAGAAGGTTCTCTGGTTAGACCATTTAGCTGTTACAGTATTTTTCTGTTCCTGCACTTACTGGGAAAAACAACTAACATTCAGCTCAGAGGACTTTTCAAAGTAGCTCTTGTGATTCCTCTTCTTTATACCCTTAAAAACAAACAAACAAGCAAAACTAAGTGCATAATCATTAATCTTACAGAAAACAAGAAGTCATGGGAAAATTAATGTGATCATTTCTTCAGAACTAAAACAAAAAACTTTGTAAATGTGCATACCTTACAATGCTGAATCACCAAACCATTTTCTGCATAGCTAGAAATACTGACTCATTGCCTTGTAAACTGTTTTTTTCGTGCAAGATAGTCTAAAAAATGAGGTTGAGTGGACAGCATTTTGTTGTGCATCTTTTTCATGTAGCAGATTAGTTCTAGGAAGAATTGATTTATCAAAAATATGTATGTGCAATTTACATACTTTGTTACCCTCTGTGTCTGCAGGCATGTGTATGGCCACTAACATCTGCTGTCTTTCTGCTCCTTTATGTGCCAGTTAGCCCCATAGTTATTAGCTGCTTAGCCTTTGTTACTTACTATTACTGCCTTTGTAAACTAATATTTTATTTTTCTGAGAAGGTACAACCCATTAAGGGACCTCCTAGTGACACAACATTTTAGCATTTCCATTCAAATGTGATTCAATATGAATAATAGTAATAATAACTGTGAATGGTTGTGACTTGGTTGTGTGAAACTTGGAAGGTGCTTAGCCTTGCTGCCGGTGTTGCCCCACATTGGTTAATTCAGTTTAAAATGAAATGAAGTTAGTGTAAACCGGTCTTACAAGAAGGAGCTTATCATGAGCATGTCTTCAGCAAATGCCCAGTTTTTTAGGATTTGATAGTACTTTTGTTTCTAATTCTATTTGCTTTCTTGTACTTGACTTTGCTGCCTTATTCTTGCTTTTTGAAATTAAAATAGATCAAATGGAGTATTATGGCACATGCTACTTTTTAAGATGATCTAAAAGGTCATTTAGTTCCTCTTTCCCAGGCAGATATATATCAGCTAGTAGTCTATCGAATTCTGCAGTTTGAAGTTAGTAAAAGGGAATGATAATGCATATATTCATCATTAAATATATCTACTATGTCTGCAAATATTCTAAAAAACAGATCTGGAGCCAAAGTGCCAGTAACGATGTACTGCAGCAGTCCCCGGATTAATGCAGTGATGATATGACTCCTTAGAAACTGCCTATTCTGTGTCTTTGCTATATTTGCCTTGTTTTCATCTGTGTGCTTTTTAAAAGCATGGGGACAGGGACTTGTAATGAGGCATGGACATTCCAAAAAAAGAAAAAAAAAGCATAAGGGAGAACAGACAATGCAACTCAACTGTCAAATCATTTGTGTTGTGTAGGAAGATTAGGATTGAGAATGTTTGTTGCGGTCTTTGGAGAGCCTCTAGAGAACATCAGAATTATAGATGTTGCTGAACCTTGCATCGGTGTATCTTCTCAAGTATATGGAAAGGGGGGAAAATAGGAGACATTTTTCCACTTTCTATTAATCATGTAGTTTTAGTTTATGGAATGCTAATGTAATGTAATTCTTATTTAACTAGTATAGTGTTGCTTTTCAATTTTGAAGTTTCCTTTTAAAACTGTTCCTTAAAAAATGAATTTGTGAAGATATTTTCTACTGTGGAAATATTAGAAGAGCACAGGCCATCATGCAAATGTAGAAAAATGGCAGAATCGCCACTGCATGATGCAGTTAGGCATGGTCTCTCAGGTAATACAATGAAGGGTTTTTCAAATTCTTCTCTGAGATATTAAACAGAATGAACGTTGGATTTTGGTGGTTTCCTGCTCAAGAAGTTGAATGTGCACTTGTACACTGATATATTACAATGTCCTTGTGTTTGTGAATGGACTTTTGACAGAACCAGAAGTAGGATTCTGTGTATAACTCACTGTATGCAGGGAGGCTGTGTGCACAGTTTCACAAATATTCTTAGTTGCTATACTGCTGGTGGAAAAAAAACCACAACATGATAAAAATGCAATTCACATCAACTGGTGAAAATCTCTGATGCATTTTTTCTAACATAGACAGCAACATCCAAAAATATTTATGTGTCCCCTTTCTGATGAATGCTTGATATTGTCCCTTAGGATATGATCTCTTTGTTGGATTAAAGGCACTAGTCCTTGAACTAAACGATGTTGTTTTTTTCATCCTAATACTCTTTACATGTATTTCTTTTTGATGGTGCTGTCTATTATAGTGCTCAGCCTCCTTATGTTTACCTTCCCTATGAAAAAGCTCTTGGAGTTCCTGGAACAAATACCTTGACGATTTTCCTCCCACACTCTGCAGGTTCTGAAAAATCCATTTGTATCAAAACCAGGTTCCCTTTGCTCTGTGTGTTCATGGGTGTTTGTGGAATTTTTTACGCTCACCTGAAGATTTGTTTTAGTACTGCCCCAATGTATCTGGGGGTTGTATTCCCATTGCACTGTTTACTCCCATGTTGTCTGATGTATCAGCAATCTAATTCATAGATAGTATCATAATTCACGGTGTAATAGATCTTCCACACTGTTTTCTAAAGGAAACTTATTAAAGATAAAAATCTCATGTGGCAGTTGCCCTTTCAGCAGTTGAAGTTTTTGATTCCTGCTTTCCATCTTAAATGTGTACTGATTACACCTTGACATCTCTCCTGTTACACATTCATTTTTCCGTGATCTTCAAAACTGGTTGCTTTTAGCTTTTGCCTGTCATTTCAAAACACCTCATCTGGGCAGTCAGCTTTAGTTCCTCCAGAAGTTATCTTCATTTAGTGGTTATTTCATCAAACTTCCAACTTTTTTTTTGCACTGCAAACTTTACTACCTCTGTACTTAAGTTCATTCTACCATGGCTACATGTCAGTGATTTTATAATTCTGTTGCAGATTATTTAGCTGTCGAGACATTATTTTGAAGGTAGAATTAGAATGCAGTTTAAAGGCAAACTTTCTGCTGCCTTCTATATATGCTTTTGGCACAGGAGTGTTTTGATTTTTTTCTGCATAACAAGTGTATGTTAGCAGGAAATTATTTAATATTTTACTTATTTACCTTCTATTCTCTTCTCTTCCTTGCCTTCTCAGCAGTAACTAAGAAACATTTTGAATTTATGTACTAAGATACTCTTGTTATATATTTGTTTAAATTATTTGTAAAAATATTTTTCCAGATGACAGTTGAGCAACTTGCGTGGCACTTATTCCACCTCATAACTACACATGCTAAAGAATGACAAGATATTCCTTTAATTTTAGGAATCTTGAATTTATTGAAAGCATGTAACATAGGTTTAGGCAGGTACTTGAAATTTGGCTGAGAAAAGGAAGTTATCCCAGTGACTTGCTATCAGAATAACTTTTATTCTACCAGTTTAAGAACTTATCAACTTCCACACGTCTATGTAGTTCAGTTTATTTATTCATAAAAGCAGTTTGTTGGAAACCAGCAATATTATTCTTCAGAGATTCTAGACTGTCTAGTCCTCTCAGTATGATTTTTTTTTATTTTTATTTTTTTAGTATACTTTATCTTAGTAAAAAACCTAATGTTAACCAGGCTTTTTTCCCTCTGTGGCCCCGTCCTCTGAGTCTTTCATTTGCAATGCGTCTCTGAAAACTGCTTAGCAAAGGTGCCATAATGTTTATTCTTGCTGCAACAAGATGAGAGGTGAATCTGCTCTGTGTTGGCTTTGGGAAAAGACAGGTGAGCAGTACAGACAATATAGTCAGAAGGCTAGTTGTCAAACCTGTCTGTTTCTGTGTTGTCTTCTCCCTGACACAGCCCTTTCCAGCTTCAGCTCCCTGTAATGCTCTAGCAGAGGCACCTTGGGATTATGCCGTTCCTACCTTACTTGTGGTGCTTAAACCTTCACACAGTGCTTAAGGTGAGACCACACCAGATCAGAACAGTGGGACAGTCCCTTCCCTCACCTGCACTGGTAGTGGTGGGCCTGGTGCACCCCAGGGGATGGTTGGTCACTCTGCTGGATTATGTTCAACTTGCCATCTCTCAGAACCCAGATTCCTTCTGTGGGGCTTCTCACCAGCTTCTTGTCCCCGAGTGTGTACATAGATCCAGGGTTGTCCTAGATGCAATACTGAGGACATTAAAAATTTTAATTCGTTGTTGGTTGTATGAAAAAGTATTGGGACAGCAAAAGGGAAGGTAGTGATAAAACACTGATTTTAAGGAAAATGGCAAGTAGGTGCTTCCAGTATTTGTATTTTAAGTAAACATAACATAGTTATCAGGAGTCTAGTAGAATTATTAAACACTACATTAATTACATTAACAGTTGGTCCTAGGATTTCATTGTTCAACAAATATGGAGGAGGTTATAATACAGAGGGACAGAATGAAGCTGGAAATGTGAGCAGGAAATAAAATGAAGTGCTCTAGAAACATGCTAATGTCAACATCTAAAAATATACAAAACATGAAGACTCAGTTGTAGAAAAATGATGGAAAAGGAATGTTTTAAATTTTGCAAAAAAGCAATTGTGTTAATGAAAACTGATTTTAAATGTTGTTTGAAAAATGTCAACATAATCTTTTGTGGACGTTGTATATGTTTGGTGTTATTTGACTTCACAGTGCAAAGGCCACCATGTGGAACTTTGGGAGTTTATACCAGGTGAATAATCTCAGATGATTCCTTTATTTGAAGGACAAAGCCAGAGCAAGTAATATTTAATTTAATGTCTTCCAGCTACAGATTTGGTCTGCATTGACTCACCTGAGCCTTGCCCGTTTGTTAGTTATCTGGTAGCAGCACTCTTTCCTGTGACTAGAAGTGTGTTTAGAAAGAAGATGTTGACCATGGGACTGATTTCATGCAGTAGGAGGGTTCAAGAGAAAATTAATGCCTGGCAAGAAAAGAAAAAAAAAAACACCCTAAAAACTCAAAAAACAGGTAAATGGTATGAGGAAATGGGTATTCATCATACTGTAACTATGACCAGGTGTGGTAGGCTGGCTGGCAGGATGTCCTTAAAACCACACAGCTTCCAGTCATTTTATACTAGAGAGGTTCTTTTCAGCCATGACAAATTTGGGAATAGCTTGGGAGATCTGCAGGTGTAAACAGTCCAGTGTAGAAGGTACTGGTAAACAGTAGGGGGCACCTTGAACTTTTGGAAAAGAAGAAGCAAGACACTTCATGTGGAGCAGATTTCTAACTAAACGGGTAACACTAGGACTGGGAGAGTTGTGTAGTCTGTATCTTCAAATGAGAAGCCTACGTGGTTATATGTGGGTTCTAAATGACTTAAAATTTGCAATCTAATGTAAAATTCGATGTATGTACCTTGTTTTTATCCATGTGCAGTATGCAGGAGTGTTTTCTTTATCTATTCTAGAGATAGTGTTGAATTTTTCATACAAAAAAAAAAAAAAGAAGAAGAAGAAGAAGAAAGGTAGATTACTGCATTACCTTTCACTCATAAAATTAAATGTAGATTTGATAATCCAGTTCAATGGAAACTAATTTCTGTAGCAAAGGGAAGGGTTTGTTGGTAGCAAAAGTGTAGAAAATCAAAGTCCTCAGCATGGGGTGTCTTCCAGTTTACTGATCGGTTGCCCGGTAGCACCACAATATATAGACTATTCCAATAGCAAAATATAGCAATTACTACTAATACAGGTCAAATAGCATAGCACACATGTAGCATCCCATTCCAGTAGCATGGCTGGCCCAAACATATGGAGGACTGTGGGTTCTGTGAACCACTTGAGAGGCTGTTGAGCTGGTAAACTTCCGCTAGTCTGTTTGATATTGATAGATTGCCAAGCAAAATCATGGAAACATCATTTCACTGGAAAGACATCAGTATTAAAAAAAAAAAAAAAAAAAAAGTTACTGGACAAGCATTAATAACTATAAATATCCTATTTGTGACTCTTGGAACCACTTTGCTCTCTTCCATGTCTGGCTGAATTCTCAGTGCTTTAAAGAAGATGTCTAAATGGACTGAAAATTGACTGAGATGCTCAGCATGTCTCCAGACAAATTTCTTCAACTCTTTAACAACTGGTGTATTGGCAAAGCAATTACATGTCTGTGAATGGAACCAGTCTTCATGTTACACTCTGACGTGTTTAGATCTCCTACAGCACACACACTGTTACCTGTTTTCTTCATCAGTGCATTCAGCTCTTTAGTAACAGATATGTGGATATGTGGAGTTGACGGTTCTTCCAGGTAGCAAATACCTTCTGTTGCAGGCCGGACAAGAGAAATTCCCACAGTGGAAGACAAAATAACATCACCAGAGTCACAAATTAACTGTTACTGTCTGTAGATTATAAGTTATTTATAGTGAGAGCTTAAGATATATGAATTTATACTGAGGTAATGATCTTCATGGAAGTTTCTTTGTCCTTGCATAACTTTCTTAGTGAACTTTATTGACCTTTCTAGTTCTTGTAATGATTTGGAGATGCTGAAAACTGAATTGCTTCTAACTTTATTTGCTCCCTCACCTTTGTTATCAGAATTTGATCTCTTAAACTTGTGTGTCATATGAAGTGTTACTCTAGAAAATGTCTCACTTCTTAGCATTTTTTATATGTGGTTATATTTACTTTTTCAGATATTTTTGGTTCTAAATGCTGTTAAACTGCTTCATAAAGGTTTAAGTTGTTGAAGTAATTGCAGTAAATGGGTGCACATGAGAAAAGGTGGGCAGAAATGCCATGATTTAACTTTATAATGTTATCTGGTAAGAATCTGGTCTAACAAGGACACAACAACATAGAAAATTCACCCTAACCATTTACTAAAATCAACAGCTGGTCATAACGGTTAGTAATCACTTAAATTTACTCATGAGTCTACAGTCACAGAATGAAGCAGGAGACTTTCAGTTGTTTTTCTTATAAGGAGGATATCTTGTAGTAGATTGTAGGCCTTGCTGCCGATGCCAGAACAGTGGGTCATTTTGACCTATATGCGGCTCATGGAATTTTCCAGTAGTGCTTTCTGAGGAAGACTAAGCTCACAATATTTCAGTAGACAGATATGAAATAACTTGTTCAGAGAGAACTGCTTTTATGAACTCCAGTTGTTCTTCCAAACCTTTTGGGCCAGGTACTCAGTGGTTTACATTCATTGGAATTAAAACAAGTTTAAGATCTAGACCTGTTTTTGCTTATGGAATTTGTGTTGGTCATTATATATTTTAACCTATTTTATGAATCTAGATTATAATCCTTTGGTTCTTAATTTAAAAAGTGGACCCTACCGGCACTTGCTAATGTTATATACTGTTACTTTTTCATCCTAATAAATGGACTAAACAGAGTTGCATAAGTAAGAAACTCCTCTGTTGCAAGCTACTCATTTCAGATCTGTTACCTAAACCATCTATGTATAGTCTGGAAAACCAAGTCCTAAGATCTTGACAGTGAAGTCTAGATTATCAGCTAGGAGATGCCTTGCCATGTGTCAGGCACAGTGTTACGCACATCTTCAGTTAGGCTGTGGCTTAGAACATAGAATTACATTGAGATTATGCGTCCTCAGCTGAAAAACAGCAACTTTCTTAGATGCATATAGAATATATATGGGACCAACTTTTTGAGTGCATTTCTTCAAAAACAATTTGAGGTAATATTATTTATTCTATCACTTTGATTTTGGAAAACTAAAAAGATTCCCTTTTCATATGCAAATCGATTTAAGCTGTGTACCTTGAGCAAAAAATGCTGATGGACTTTGAGAAGCATTCTTACCCGTGGCTCTTAGCCATCAGTCGCAGACTAAGCACTTGTCTTCTGGAAACAGTTGATGAATCTCAAAAAGCATCCAGTGTTACAGTGCCTGTTGCATTACAAGTTTGCTTCTCCTGCTGCACTGTTCAGGTCCAGAGGGAGATCCAGCTGGCGTGAGGCAGTTCTCTAGTTGCAGTGGTGTTTTAAACCCAGTGGTAGATCTAGTAGTACATTTCTACCACCAGTGGGAGATGATTGATGTTTTCCCCCCTGCCACTGGTGTTCATTAAGTGAGGCCATAAACTATTCTGTTTCTGTAGCATGTTGGAAGTTATGAAGCATGTGAGTGACTCCTGCATGTGAAAACACAATAAAATGGTAGTAGTGACAACTATTTTGACCACAGTGCTTGTTAACAGAGTATTAATTTATTTGGACAGACTCACTGGGAAATATTCTTAGTTCCTAAGTTCTAATCTCTCAGTTCACATGGAGATGTTTGAAAATGATTAACAGATTCTATCTGGAATTTTTTTAATTAAAGCTATACATATGTTTATTTTAAATTAAAGGAAACCCGCAAACAGTCAAATAATATTTTAAAATTCAGAAATTAATTTTGTGCTCAATAAAATAGATTCCTCCATATCTCTTTTGGGTAGGGTTTTCTTTTGCCTTCTTCCTGTGCTGCTCGAGATTCTTAAACACTGTTCTGCAATATTGTTATTGCTGGAGTGTCTCATGATCAGAGCTTGGTATTATAATCATAACTTATTTGCTGGTTGTAACTGGATAATAGCTGAAACCAAATTTCTTTTCACCTGTATAATCAAAAAAATATTATTTGGATTCCTAGAGGTGAAAAGAGGCAAGCTGAAACTTCATCTTTGAAGAGAAAATTTCAGAGGCACTTTGTCACTGTCATGTCGTGGTGCAGACATCTGTCAGACTCTATTACAAATCTAACTTTCTTATTCGATGAGTTACTCAATTTGCAAATTGAGACCTCTCTGCTTTGTTAAAAATTATCACTACTCATCCGAAAACCTTAACTGTTTAAAAGTATAAGATGACAGCTTGAATGCTTAGGGATGTGGACTGTCCTTATAAGGACAAATTACCTTTCTGGATGTCACATTTAAATGTTTGGCTGCCTATCATCTACAGGGAATTTAGTATGATAAATCTCTTCAGATCTCTGAGAGTCAAGGAATTATAAGTGAAATGCACGAAAGGTGTTTGAGGTTCAATTCTTTTTTGTGTGCATCTTTTACACAGTAGGCTTCAAATGTCTCTGATTTCAAGTGCTGTAAGTGGAAGATATTGCTTCAGGTCATCTCCTTTATTCAAAAACATGAAGCTGTTGTATTTATTTTTCATCTAAGCAAAGATATTCTTTGTTTAGTAAATATATATATTAGGCTGTTTTCTAGCATGAATCAAGATGGGTGAAGTGAAAGATTAAAAGGTTATTATTATTATTTTTTTACATGTCACAGACATACAGAGGTGTTATTGTGGAGTGGATCTAGACCATCATTTCCGTATTCCATTCTGTAATTTCATTGTCAATCCCAGAGATATTTGCTGTTCTTAAGGGAGTGAGGGTATGCATGGCTTTTTGTTACTTACATTAAAAACAGCTATTCCTAAACACTAGGTGTTGATGATATGAGTACTCCTCTGGCAACAAAATTGTGTTTTCTCCTTCTCATTTATTTGATTTGTTTTTATTTGGTCTTGCTTTGCTTGCATTTTGCTTGAGAGAGATTATATCTTTTAGTAATATTGATGTAATTCTTGCTGAATATGCCCCATTAGCTAGATGCCATTCATCTATAGGCATTCTGCTTCCATCCAGTGCTTTATACTCTTTTATTTTATTTAGGAAGTAGGTTGCTCTCAGAGGAAAACAGCTTTGACCTCCTGACACACACCACCAAAAATTCTATAACCCACTGGGGATTATGTGAACCACATCTTAAATTTTGCTTACTGCCATTCTTTTTCTGTCCAGCTTGAGAACTGAACGTTTTTTAAGGAGTATTCAGCTGATGACTATGCTCAGCTTTGTGCCAGCTATGGTTTCTTTCCTCATGGCTAGAATAAAGGAGTAGAGGAGCAGCTTTGACAGGCCTGAAATATTCTTGGTTTTGGTTGTTAGAAAAAAAGAAGAGCTCAGTAGGTTACTCCATTCTTTCCAGATCTCGGAAGTGCAACAGCTTGATCCCCTCAGTAACGGGGATGCCCTACTGAATTAACGATTTTTAGTGGAAATCTGTTGTATTTGGTTTGTATGTGTGTTTGTTTATTACCTGTAGGCTCTTGTGGTCAGTATCAACTGGTCCTAACACTTCAAGCTATTTCAGGTTTAACTGAACCATAGAAATGAAGTTACACAAATTCAATAATCCAGGGTATGTATTCATTTATGGTGGGCAAAATTGTAAGGTAGCAGGCCTAGAAAGAAGGCCTTTACTTCCAGAACAGTGAAAGTAAAGAAGTGCTGAATTCTTCAACATAAGCCTACCTGTGGTCTTGAGATGAAGAGGATTTGAATTCTCAGCACTAATTGGCTTTTCTGAGGGTGATTATTAGGAGTCCTTGCAGCTTCTGGAAACAGCTTGTGCTATGAAGGGGAACATATAGGAGATCTATGACCAAATCCAGGAATACTGTAGCCAAAGGAGACCCTCTGTGGTGCTTCTTCAGGCTGTCAAAGTGAAGCTTTATTCAGCTGGGAGGCACAAAGTCTTCTTGGTCCTGTCTTCTTATAGCTCCCATAGAGCTCTTACCATCAGCGAGGCACTTAGTGTCACTTCCTCATTCTGTACAAGTGTGTAAGCAAATGAAGCAACTTAATAGCAAGGAAACATAGGGAGAATTTGTGCATGTATGTTTTGTTCTTTCATGCTTATTTTATTGTGGGAAGACCATAGAATCACAGAATGGACCTGACAATTAGGTAAGGGTAATAATGTGGGGCTGGTATGTACAGATTACAGTTTTAAGTATATTGCTGAGACTCTTCAGTGTTCTATCCAGTCATAACAAAAGTAAATTGTCTTCTCGAGGGACCTCTTTTTAGTGTCTATAGAAATCAGTCAGAATTTTGTCAAGGCCTTAAGAGATGCTCGTCTGAGTTTCCCTAATTACCCCAAATCAAAAGAAGAGAAAGATCTTGTCTGAAAAGAGGTGGAGAAGAAGGGCTCTTGTTTGGTTTTTTTTCTGTTTCTTAATCTAAAATTCTGAAATGGAGGCAGAGAATAGTGTTGACTGTTGAGTCCTGAGTATTGAATATATAATTTCAGATGACAAGAGAAAATAATTTCTTTTATTTGCAAGTACTTGCTTTATCCTGAAAACAAATTAGGAAAACATGGAGGAGTTTGGAGAACATTATTTTGTATTAACCTTTTTCTGAAGGTCCCAAAATTCTAGCCTGAGTAAAGATGCAAATTGAGAAAATGGGGTGTCTCCCTACTCAGAAGATAGAATTAGTTGGCTTCCAGAGCACAATTCATGTTTTAGAAGTGATAAGGAGTTCCTACCGAAGACTTCTATTGTAATCTCCAATACCATTTTTTCTGTCTTATTTCTCTGGGAGTCTTAGACTTCCATTAAAAAGAAACCTTCAGCCATGCTTTAGAATCCATCGAAGCCAGCTATTCTTAAATGAGGAAGATGTGGAGGGCTGTCTATCATAGTCTACTTCAGCAGCTTTCTGACCCTCTGAAACTGCCATCATGAGAGGATATTTCAGTAGGGCAGTACAAAACCCCAAACAAGCAACAGACCTGAGTCTCAGATGGGTAGTCAGTAGGGAGTTTTCTCATTACATGTAATTTTACAAATATTTCAGCTTAATCAAAGATTCGTTTGAAAAACATTTCACACAAAGGCATGGTCTGGATTTTCAGCACTCTCAAGATAGGAGTTGTAAGTAGATTGCACTAATTCATATGGAGGTTACTTCTTTTTGCTATTTAATTGTTTCTTTAAATCACAAGCATTACTTCATAACAGGTTACTTGCCCATGTTCTCATATTCATTAACTGCTTCAGAATATCATTACTGGGAAAACTAATTGAGTGAGAAGAATGGAAACAAAATGTGGAATACTGCAAACACAAGATCCTGGTAAGGAAAAAACTTTGCCATACCAAGTATAATTTTGGTTTTTACAAGACTGACTGAAAGCCAGAAGATCTGCAGCATTTTTTTTATTTTTTTTTTTCTTCTGTACTGGAGATAAGCCCACAAATACGAAGGCAACACAGTACAGGAATGATGCACCCATGTTGTCCATAAGCTGCAATCTTTACAAATTTGTCTGATTACCACTGGGAAATAATTGATTTTTCTAAGGCGGTACAGGGTAGGATTGGTAGAACTGAGTCTAAGCTCTGTTCATGAGTGCCGCCGCAACAGTGTTTGGTTGTTTGTGGCATCCCTCTTCCCTGTAAATCATTGATACATATAATCCCATTAATTAGTGCAGTGGATAGGAAAAGGAAATCCAAATAATTATAGAGGTGGCCAAGGCTCTGTTCAGTCTGTCAACTGGATGGAAATTCAGACAGATGTTCCATTACAATTTCGTAAATAAAGTTTATTATATCTCATGATCTGGGCAGGCTGAGTCTTATTTGGCCGCTGGAAGAATAATAAGCATAAATGATCAACAAAACAGCAAAATGCAGGAGAAGACTAGATTGGATTTCAATGTCTGAACATTTTTTAACATACGGAATTCAGTCAGTTATGCACAGTAACATGGGCTTCGGTGGTGACACTAGTCTGAGGGGGAAAAATGATATCACAAGAATGGAAACAAATGTGTGCTGTAACTCTGGTCATGAGGCTTTTAATTCCACACTTGGGGAAACAACAAGATTTACTGGGGTCAATTGTACTCTGCTGGGATATGTATTATTAAAGTGCGTATATATGTGTGTGTAAGTGTTGCAGGGAGGAGGAGAAGGTCAGAACATACTTTGCAGTTTTATTGCACTGCATTAGATTTACCTTTTAAAACTTATTTGTTCTTGAAATCAGACATAAAACAATCCCCCAACACACGTATTTACTCAATAAATATTTAAACAGTTGCATTTACCCTTCAAGTACAGTATGTATGCTTATTAGGTGAAGAAATAAGAAAACAGCCATGCAATTTTTTTCCATTTGAAAGTGAATTTTACTGAGTTTTGCCTGTTGGATGTTCTGTACTTTAATTTTCATTAACATCTTATTTTTAGTTATTTTCAAGACACTTTTCCCATAACTTATCGTACAGGATTTGTACGTTTATTTGCGCGGCGTATGGGTCAGTTCACCTTTCCTAGTCATTTTTTGTATGTGTGTTGTTTTTTTTGTTTAACCTTGCTTGCTCTGCACTTCAAAGGTTGAGTTGTGGGTGTGTGAAGCTCCCAGCACCTGCCCAGCACCCCTAGGAGGGTTGCCCTGTTCTGCTGTGGTAAGCAGGGCCACTACTGGGACTTGCTGCTCTTGCTGGGCTGGAGCAGAGAGCAAATGCAAGTGTGGAGCCACTCCTCATGCACTCCAGGTGTAAGCTTGCAGTGGAATCACAAAGTCTATAAGGACCTGAAAACAATGTCTGTACAGAAGTTTTCATCTCCTCCTCCTGCCATGTGCTTTCTATTTGAAGGTGACAACAAAAGTGTGAGCTTGTATGTCCTGTTTTGAGATCTCTCCAGAGTCTGCTGTAATAATTTGATATTTAGAATTACTTCTGTGAATGTTAGAGCATTTACTCCCAGCTTACAAAAACTCATATATGCTCACACCTTTAGTAGTACATTAGAAGTGGAGTAATAGTAATGTAGTAAAATATTCAATGCAGTTTTGTTTAACTGTTTTTTTTGTTTGTTTGTTTTGTTTTGTTTTTAATTTAGAGTACTGTGAAAGGAATATAATCATTTTTATGTGTGTACAACATAGGGCCAGACAAAGTTGAGACAAAATTTAATACATATTAGATACCTAAGTGGCAGGAGGATCTTTTTGCTATGTCCATATCCTGCATTCTTTGCTCTGCCTGCAGTATCAGAGCCCCAAAAGGAAAACATAATGAAATATCTTCTTAAAATTTCTCAGCTTTTTTTTCCTTCTTCCTGAACCATTTACATTGATTGGATTGCAGCCTGAAATTTCCATTTTAGCTTCTGTTGCTTTAAGTAAAACAATTACTTTTTATTAAAAATGTCAATTTGAATGATTATTTAAATTTGGCTTAAACAAAAAAAAAAAAAGAAAGAAAGCTGTTGCTGGTTACTGTTGTTTTGCATGGGATTCTGTGTTACGGAAACTGGACATAATTTTGTAGAATTTATATTCTTTTAATTGCTATTAATGAAAATTACATGTGTGTGTAAGAGGAGGATACAATTCCTTAAGGGCCTAAAATTATCCTGATGCACATGTGTAACTTCCATTACCTGTAACGGGAGTTGCATTTTTGTTAGCAGTGAGAATGAACTCCTTGGGCCTGAATGGCAGCCTTCTTGGCATGAATGCAGAGTCAGTGGGACCCAGGCTGGGTCAGACCCTGGAATGGAGGCACTGCCGCCCCTTGTCCTGCTCAGCACATGTGGCCCCAGAGTCCGCTGTCAGTGCTCTGGCTCTGTGCCTTAGCTCTTAGAAGGCTTTCAGCAGCCCCGCTTCAAGGGAACTCGAATAGAAAACTCTCAGTCACACCCTTGCTGGATTCCTCCTCTTTTAGGAAGTCCCTGACAAACCCTTAGTATGTGTGAAGCTGCAGTTCCAGAATGAGTGATTCTCGTTTTTTTAAAACAATCTCTTAATTTTTTAACCATGTTGGCAATTACAATGAATTGTAACGACAAATGTATAGAAACAATTAACCTGGTGTATGAACCTTGGGGTAAAGATAATTCAGCTCTCTATGCCCTTCCCATATGCCCTTCATCAAGTTCATGTTGCAAGACATCACTTTAGATATCAATAGATCTTAATTTTTATGAATCCAATATTGCTGTACTGCTGCATTAATCCAGTCGGAGTAAGTTAATCCAGTCAGAGTAAGCAATTCAGTAATTCTGTTTTAGTCTTGATTTCAGAGATATATAACTTGCCTGAATTAGGAAGGGCTTGATCTCAGACAAGAAATAAAACTTGTATTTGCAGTCAAACCGGAGGTGCATCTTCTTTGACCAGGAATGGCAAAGCGGGAAGCTGCAAGTGATTGAGAAAAATAATGAAATCCATTATTATGACGTTTCCTAGGGAGCTCTGTTTGTGAAACTGATGTTTTGACATGGTTTTTGGGTGCCATTCTGTTCTTTCTAAGAAATTTAAAAAATATTTATATATACTTATATATATGCGTGTGTGTGTATAGAAAGTCTGATGAACGCAATAGTAAAAAGTGAAAAGAGTGAAGATTTCAACAACTTTTTCATTGGCCATATTTATTTTTTGGGGGCTTGTTTTGGCAGCATATATTTGGCACTGACAGAAGTAAGCATAATCTAATCACAAAGGCAGCATTTCTAACTCTTTCTCCTAATTTCACTGTTTATGGAAATATATTCCTTGTTGCCGCAATACGCATGCTGAAGTATCAGCATGTAGGGACAATGGAATGAGTTAAGGGATTTACTGATTTACTCTGAAATACTTTTTTCATCGTGTTTATGTAATAGAAGTTAGTATAGCATTAGAATTTCAGTCAGTCCAAGCACTGGCAGTGATTTATAACCAGAGTTTTAAATGAAATTGGGAATTAGGGGAGAAACATTATTTTCCAGTCAAGTCAAGCAGCAGTGTTGTGGACAGGGGTATTTCTGCTTGACTTATACCCAATCTGCTTGCATTAGGAACTCTAGTCTGAATCAGCTTATAATTTTTTCAGTAATTGCCATTTAAATTCCTTTCCTACCTGTTAAAACGGTATGGGCAAAATGTGAGAAAAACAGATGCTTTGGCAACACAGAGCCCAGTAAATTCCCTCATTCCATGGAATTTAGCGAGGTATTGAAAGTTCTTCCCTGACTAGATTTAAGCACTTGTCTTGCCTTTCCCCCCCTCTTTGTTCTTTAATGCTACATTAAAATATTTTACCACCTCACCAAAGTAAGAAGTTAGGCTGGTGCCTAATGAATGTCATTGCTGTCTACTGCTCTACCAAGAGCTGAGGGACTTTGCAGGAGAGGAGTCTTGCTTCTTGTTTTCCTTACCAGAATTGTTGGTTCCACTATGACAGTATGCCACCGAGGCACAGAGCAAAATTGCTGCCAGCTTCCACCACCCTATCCAGCCCCACAGGGAGCAAGGTACAAGGATGGCATGGCTGAGTTCCCACCCCCCTCCCAAGGGATTGCATATAAATGGTAAATAAGTTCTGTGTCAGTGTTTGAGAAGAGGAGAGAAGGAATTAGCAAATATCTACTCCAAACTGTGTACAGATTCAGAGCAAATATCAGGGAAAGAATGGTTCCAAGATATGGATGCATAGCAAAATGATGAATAGCAGCATGGGCTTACCAAAGGCAGATCACTCCAGCCCAATCTGATACCCATGTTTAGTAAGATTGTTTATAACTCTTTCCATAGATAAAGGAAATTTTTATGGATGGATTTCAAATACACATTGAATAAGGTGCTACATGAGATTTCTTTCAGTTACAAAGATTTGTTCAAAAACTCTGAGCTCATAATGCATAGTTTAAAGGGATAATAATGAAAGGTTGTCATTAAAGGGGAGTGTTGAGCCAAAACGTAGAGCTGAAATTTTGCAAGGAATGGTCTTATCATCACATATCTTGTATTTATTTATTTGTTCCTAAAATTTAATCATAAGAACAGTTCTTTTGGATATTTCTGGTAACAATCCATAGGGATATCGTAAAATGCCAAACAAGTTATCAAATGGTAAAAACTGGATAGATTATAAGGTAGGAAGGACAGTAATGGGATGAGATCTAATAGGAATTGCAAGTTCATGCAAACAGCGATTAATGTTTTGTTCACTATAAAGTTTGAGGTTTATTCATTGGCTGTAGGTGTGACAAAATCTGGACACCGATGTAAAAGCCCTATCTGATCTTCAGTGCTTTAATACAGTTTGCAGATCAAGCAGTCAATGAACAACTGAAGTCTGCCTGAGCAACACATTTGTCCACGTAGAATAGTGGGTACAGTTCTGGAGAAGCAAATGTAAACAGAGATCTTCTCCTAAAATAAAAGGTTAAAATAATCTGACAAAGAAGATGAAGGCCTGTTTTATTTTTACTCTGGGAAGATTAAATTTGAAAATAATGGTAAGAAGGTAAAATAAAGGTAAGAAGAAGGAAATTGACAATGAAAGAGACTTCTAAATTTTCGGAGTAATGGGGTTTTTAATCAGGCTATCTGTAGCAGCGCTGAACACATTCAAATCATAACAGTTGACTATACAATGCGTGTGGCTGGACTTGATGTAAGAAAATTCTTGGCAGTTTGCTGCAGTCCTTGCAGTATGTCCAGCAGAGACTACAATGAAATGGAGTGCCTGCTAAGTACAGTTCAGTTCCAAGTCTGCCCATGCAGATGACCCAGAAGTAAAGTTCTTTCATGCTTGGTCATTTCTGGGCTTGAGTCAATAAAATAAAATAAATAAATAAATAAACAAATATTGGTGTTGTAGACAATGAGTAAGTCCAAAAGCATTCTTCAGAGGTAATTAAGAAAAATAAGGTATGTGCTGTTGAGCCAGAAAAGTTACTCTGTTGAAGTCATGGAAAAAAAATATAAATGGAGGTTGGTAGGGTGAGAGATATTACTTGATAGGATACCAAGTTTCAGAATTCCAAAAAGGTTGTTTGCAGTTGACTTTAACTTAGTAAAATTATGCAACCTGTTTATGAGACAAATTTATGGTCACTGTATATAATGGAAATGAAAAACAATGAGCAGAGAATGACTCTGATGTTACTAAATTTGTAGGTTTTGCAATCGTGAACGGATAAAGAAACAATATGAAGTGACCCAGGGGAAGAAAAAATACAGGCAGGATGGAAAATAAGATTTTCTTAAGAAAATGTGAGTGGATAGCCCAATGGAAAAATAGCCTGAAATACATCTATCAGAAATACTCAGTGTTCAGGAGACTCTTGAAGTGAAATAATGTCAAAATGCTGTGTTGCTAATGTTTCCACTGCCATGTCAATGACAAAATAAGTCAAATTAATAACTCAGTTTCAGATGCATCCAGACATGCACTAAGCAGAACTTAGAAACCACTGCTGAAACCTCCCTTTATACTTAGTTTTTCAGTAGTCAAAATGGATTCACCAAGTGGGAGTTATGCTTGACCAACCTGAAAACCTTCTATGTGGGTAGATGTTGAGTACCTTGACTTCAGCGGGGTCTTTGACACTGTCTCCTGAAATGAGCTTGTTATGAAACTTAGAAGATGTGGGATAGGTGGGTGGATGGTGAGGTGGATTGAGAACTGGCTGACTGGTAGAGCTCAGAGGGTGGTGGCACAGAGTCTGGTTGGAGGCCTGTAACTAGTAGTTGTTCCCCAGGGGTCAATGCTGGGTTTGATGTTCAGCGACCTGGAACAAAGCTGGGAGAATTGGCTGACACACCTAAAAGCTGCACAACCATTCTACAAGACCTAGACAGACTATAGAGTTGAGCAGAAAGGAACTTGATGATGTTTAACGAGCAAATGTAGAGTCTTGCACCTATGGAGGAATAACCACATGAATTAGTACAGGTTAGGTGATGACCTGCTGGAGATGAGCTTGGCAGAGAAGGATCTGGGGGTCCTGGTGGACAACAGGTTGGCCATGAGCCATCAGTGTGCACTTATGGCCAAGGTCAGTGATATCCTGGAGCACATTAAAAAGTGTGACCGGCAGGTCGAGGGAGGTGATTCTCCCCCTCTACTCTCCCTTGGTAAGGACACGTTTAGACTACTGTATCCAGTGTTGGGCTCCCCTGTTCAAAAAAGACAGCAGAGGTCCATAAAGATGATTTAAGGGCCTGAACTATTTCCCATACAAGGAAAGGCTGAGTAACCTGGGTCTGTTCAGCCTGGGGAAAAGAAGGCCATGGAGGGATCTAATAAATATTTATAAATATCTAACAGGAAGTGGGAGGCAGATGGATGATGCCAGGCTCTCCTTAGTGATATACAGCAATAGGATGAGGAGTAGTGGCTTGAATCTTGAACATGAGAAATTCCATGCTTATTGTAAGTAAGAACTTCTTTACAGTAAGGGTGGTGGTGCACTGGAACAGGTTGCCCAGAGAGGTTGTGGAGTCAACTTCTGTAGAGATATTCAAGACTCTTTGAATGCCTACCTGTGTGACCTATCATAGAGTATCTCCTTTCGCAGATGGGTTGGACTTGATGACCTGCAGATGTCCTTCCCAACCCGTGCAATTCTGTGACTTTGTGATCAAGATTCTGCTTTTGTGGTTTGATTGTTTGTTTGCTTTCAAAGGAAACTCAGACTTCAGCTCCTAAAATATTAGCATTTTATCAGCACAAATCATCCAGGATCAAAGCTGGAATACAGGAAATCTGTTAGATGATATCTCTGCCATTAAAAAAATCCCTTCAGAACATGTTCATTTGGCTTCTGCTGGGATGTCTACTGCTGTGTAAGAACAACTTGCCCAGTCACTCCTCTGAACCTCTGCAGTACATGGATTTTTTCACGTCTGTGTTCAGACCAGAGCTGGCATTAGAGGCATGTTATAACATCTGCTTATTGCACTGTTCCAAAATGCTGTCTGTAACTTTATCATCAGCAAAAGAATAAGATGGCCGTGCTTAGATAAAGAGGGGGGGAAATACCCTGTGGCAAAGATGAGCAATTTTATTACGCTACGTGATACTTACATTTTTTGGTGAATACTGTTAGCTTTTACTTTCATTCTGTGTCATTGTATTTTGTTGTTGTGTTTGAAAATATATTGAAATCCTCATGTAAGAATGGTGCTCCCATTAAGAAGTTCCTGTTTAATGAGGAACTTCTGAACAAATCTGGAAAAATCCAGTGCTGCTATTATAAAAGTTCTCGTATCCTGCACTTAGCTCCTGTCTTTCTGTTGAGTCCCACACACCCTTCCCATAGCAGGGTGATTTGCAGATGTTTTGTAATAAGGATGTCTGTTTCATGCAGGGAATGTATGGGTGTAACCGGAAAGCTGAGACCTTATCCATGTGGGATGCTGAGCTTCCTTTTAGGAAAAGTCTAAAAGGGGCCATGGACCTGATGTACTGTCCATTCAGGCCATGTTTGGCTCACATGTAGTTTGGACTGCCCTAGTCATCAGTCCCTTTTGAGATAGAAAAGTAATCCAGTCAGGGAGAATCAATGCTCTTCTGTAGCAGCAAATGCCATTATATACGGCATCTGTAATGCCCTGCTGGTAGCATTACTGTCTCTGTTTTTGGGAATATAACTCCTAACTGGAGATTTTATGATTAGTTCCTGGAGAAGTTTTTAAGGAGTTAATTCGTTAAGCTGATGAGCAGGAATTTGCTATCAATAGGAGAAGGAATTGCTGTACTTTGGGCCCTGGTGGCTGGCCTGAGCCTGGCTGCTCATGTCAGGTCTGTAAGGAAGTCAAAAGTTGGACAGGAGCAGATCAGATTTGCCCAAGGGCACAGGTGGAAGCATGCAACTGCCTTTCACTGGAGAGATTTGCTGATGCTTGCCTGTACATGGGAAGAACCTTCCAAAGGGACAGTGAGAAACCTGTCGGCATCCTGTGGAAGCATTGTGCGGTGTGGTGTTTATGAAATTTGCATTTCATTTTTTAAGTTACTTGGACGAAAGCTTTACCATGGTCTAAAAATGAATATGGACATAATGCTAGAAAAGTCATTTTTCTTTACAATGGTTATCATTTATTTCATCAACTTCAACTAGCAAAGGAAAGCAAAACATGCTCCTTTATCACAAAAGTGAAGGAGTGCTAATTGCCAGAACTGTTTTGTTTGGTAAGAATGATACAGAGAGATTTTAGTTTTTTTCAGATGTTCTGTAGGATGTGTTCTATACGACATCAGTTCAAAACAAACTGTATCACTGCCAACAGATTGAGAGACCAACAGGAAGCAGTTCCTGCAGCAAGACTTTCGTATATTCATCAACTGCTGTATATTACATACTCCAAATTGCATGGAAAAAAAATGGGGATCTCCTATAACACACGTTTTGAAGAGGGATTTACATTTAATAAATGTTTACAAGTATTTTCATAAACTCAGCTTATGACAGTGTTGGCTTCATGTGATTGATTGTTCAAATGTTGCCTTTCCTCAAATATAGATTGTGCAGTTGTCTCTAGGAATTATTTATATTTCCTAGTATTTATGATCTGCAAGGCAGCTTGGTTATTAACATTAGTTATAGCTATTTCTGCAGATATTTATCTGAACCACAAGTTTTTGACACATTTCTTTTTCTTTAACAAGCAAAGCATATCTACAGCTATAAAAATGTTCTCTGATACAGAAAAATATATGTATGATACAGCTATTACCTAGAAATTCTCAAGTGCAGATGTAGTTTTGATTTTCAGTAGAGAAAACTGTAGATATGCAAACAAAATGCCACTGTAGTAACATTAAAGAAAACATAGTTTCATTTTTTCTTATGAACAGAGATTTTTTTTTCTTAGTACAGGGAGTCTTTACCTCTCTCGGTGCCTCATTGGCTTATTAGGCTGGCAGAGAATTGGGAAGCATTTTTCTGAAAATAAGCTTTTAAATCCATTTTTGAGTTTGCCTGGTGCGAATGAAATCACTTAGATGCACAGCGGGTGAATGCATGATAAGATAGTTCACATTTTTAGAAAGCAGTAACGATGCTGTGATATTTGAACTAAAAGTAAAGTCTCACCTGAATGTGACGCAAGGGCAATGTGTGGTGATCAGGGTGTGGTGTACAGGGACCCGGTGACCAAGATTAATGAAACTCACATGGGTTTTAATTAGCGCAGCTGCAGTCATCAATTATCTAGAGAACACAAATATTGTTATATTTTTGGAAATTCTTGATTTATTTTATTCCATTGGCCAGTAGATTTAGATGAATGAGTTCTCATCATAAACATTCTGAGAAAAACCGCCTGAGGCCACAGTTTATTATTTAGGACACAATCAGTAAGAGTGAGCGCTACCGAAGAAAACATTGTAAACTGGTCTCAGTATTAATTTGGAAAATTTGCTGAAATGTGTGGCCCTGTATGGGTCGTCAAAAACATTAGAGCATCTCAAACAAAATACAGAACAATCTGTCAGGCGGGGAATGTGCAAGTATTATTGTCCGGCAGCTGATCCATAACAGAATGTCAGTGCATGTACACTTAAAGCAAGTATCAACAACATTTAATTTGACACATAATGTGGTCTTCTTTTATTATCCTTTAAGTGCATGTCTTAGAACACTGAAGACAGGACAAGTAAGTAAGGGGGAAAGAGCTGAAACATGACAACCCTTTGCAAGTCTGAAAAAAAATGGTAGTCTGGAGCCTTTATGTATTTTCAAGACGCAGGGGAAAAGAAAACAGGAGGAAGAAGGAACGTTGATTAAAAATTCCGTAACTATAATTTCATTTGAAAACGTTGCTTCTCTTAATGGGGTCTAAAACCTGTGTATAAACATCTAAAAATAAGTGAATCTGAGCACTAACTACCAAGAACATCAGCATCTGTCATTTAAATTAAGAAAAGGGTACTACTGTAGGCACATGCATTTTTCAGAAAGTTAAATGATGGTTTGCATGTGTGTACTTTTTTTTGTGGATGTTTTACTATAATTTGCATTTGTCTGTTCTAATTCATGGGAAAGAAGTTGGATGTACAATCCTGCTAGATTTCCTGCTTTTGTATTTCACCAACAAAGCTGCTAAGCATGGTAGTACTTTGATATGATCAAAAATAAAAGGACATTAAAATTAATTTACTCCAAACAGAAGAGGGGCTGAAATGGCTGCCCTTCAATGACCTAATTCAAAACCTTCTTTTTCTGTTGTTTGTTGTTGTTGTTGTTTTGTTTTGTTTTACTTTTCACTCTTTTCCTGTTCCCTCCCGTTGAAATGATTAGTTAAATTCCAGGTCAGCATCATTCTAGAAGAGATTATTACTTTTGTTGGGGCATAGCCCCATTGTCCCTAGAAAGGAAATGTGTTTACAGACTGCCAGGAGACTCGACTGCAGACTGTCTTGTTACCCAGCCTGCACAGTAGGGCACACGTGTCTGATGTCCTTATTTCTCACTAGTAGCTGTCACGCTGACAATTGGAAAATGCTGTAATTTCCTTAGTTTGCATTATTTTTATATCCCCTATTGTTTTTACACATGACCTTTACCTCTCCATTCTCCAATTAGCAGGCTGAAAACCATTGTTCATTGAGAGGAGGTATTCATGCCCAAGGGAGCAAAATTTGTTTTCCATATATGTTGTTGTGGGTGGTGAGGAATCCTTATTGCTAAAGAAATAAACCTTCATCTTAACCTTTCTTTGATTAAACTAACCCTAGACATCACTGAGTTTGGGCAGGAACTTCCATCAGCTTGTGGATAATTGTCATAGTAGCTTTAACTAGCAATCAGTGAACGTTCATGGAAATGGTTATTAACTGTGTGGGCCAATTATAAAACACGTGGTGGTTAACTAATTTAAGCCATGATTTCTCCCAGGTTTTTCAGATTTCCTTGAATCTTTTTTTTCTTAGCTAATACAGAGACTGGGCAATCATTATAATTGCATCAATTGTATTAGCTAAAGCAGTTAAGAAATTACACAAAATGCAATAATACCAGAAAATAGTTCAGACAGTATCAGAAATGTAAATCAACACATGGCTCTGCAGTCATCAAGGAATAATGAATCTGGCTACTTTGAGGTTATAATTTGTTGGATCTTTTACTCTGTTCTGGTCCAAGCAGATGACTTTAGTGTTGATATGATCTATCTTTCCTTACACTGCTATTTTATTTCCTTCTATCAGTGATGTATACCGGCAATATTATCAGTCTGATTGTGTAAGCTTAGTCAAATGCTGTTACAGTGGGTTACAAGAATATTATTTAGCTGCTCAATTTTCAAATAACAGCAGTTCAGCAGTTCCAAATCACTTTGCTGTGATGTAACTCATGACTTGAGCATCATCTTTTGTACATACCCTTTGCTACCACACATACCCTGTGCTGTCACATACAAATTCAAAACCTAATATGAAAATCATAATTTTAAAGGTATCTAATTTGCTGGAATGTAACCAGCCAAAAATCTTTACAGTTACCACACCACTGTAATCAGAGCTTCTAATAGTTTTAAAGTTGTTACTAAATGAAAGCTTCAGGTGTTTTTTTTTTGTTCAAGATTGTATTTATTCTTTTGATCACAAATGGGATTTTTCAAAACATTGAGTGCATTGTGTAGTTTTGCTAATGAATCATTAATTTGGTAACAGTAAAGTCTACTCCTTTTTATAGTAACACATTTTATCTTCTTATCCCAGTACACTGAACTACAGTACTATGAGGACTGCTCCAAAAGTAATGCCTCCTTTTTATTATGTCGGTCTGTGACATCAAAGGCAGATGTTGGTGGTTTGGTAGTAGAGGTTGAACCTTTCCATCCAAATTCCGTTACATTTTGTTGTCATGTGACAGATGGCAGCAGGATGACAGTGACAAAATAGCATCTGACATGGAAGTGTGTATGAAGCAAAGGTGTGTCCTTGAATTCCTCCACATGGATAAAATGGCACCCACTGACATTAACTGACATTTGCTGAATGTTTATGGGGACCAAACAGTGGATGTGAGAACTGTGAGTCAGTGGGTGGTGCATTTTAGCATTGGTGACAGCAACAGTGCAGATTTTAATGAGCACAGCAGTCAGGAACTTATTCATCATTGGTGAAAATGTATAGCTAACAGTGCTATGTTGAGAAAGAGTGTTTAGTTGGTGATTATTTTCTCTATCAAACAGTGTTGTTGTGTTCTTTGTCTCTGTTGTAGTTTCCACAGAAATAAATAGGAAGCATTACTTTCAGAGTGACCTACATAGTTCAGTCAGTGAAATGAGCTTGTCTTCTATTAGTATTCCTCTCACTTAGTGTTTTGATACATATATGTGTACATATATACAGCTAAACTTGCTAGCAGGACTTTCAAGCAGGTGAGTATTTTAGAATGTTCTATATGAGGTCTGTCATTGCTGAGAAGTATTTTATTCATTTTGCTGGTTTATCCCTTGGGTCAGAAGTATGCATAAAGAGAACATTTTCCTGCTCATCTGTGAGAACTGACATCAGGGTAGGTTCTTCAGCTCAGCCTCACAGTTACAGTAACTGATTTCTTGAAATACGAATTTGTTCGAATGATTCACTCAGTGTTATGACAGCTGTATTCCTAAGCTCTTTCTGGATTTTGTATCCATCTCCCTGGATAGATTTTAAAAGACAGCATTAATAGGGTGATTGTCAGTGACAAGATTGAAGTTATCAGGCATGAGGTTCTCCTGCTAGTCAAGTGACAACATTACTGCTCACAGCCTTTATCCCCTGGATATTTTTGTTTCAGGAGCATGTTGAATTAAAACAGCTTTTTTTTTTTTTAGGAGTTGTTCTTCTGTGCTGTGCTCTGTGATCCTCCTCTTAGCAAAAATCACATAGCAAATGCCCGTGACTCCGGGCACATCCTCTTGTTACTCTTAGCTTCTAACTATCTTTGGATAGGATGTGCTGATCCACTTCTGGCTACATTTTCCTCACATCAACTGGAATCACTGACTTTTGGCTTCACTCATTTTTACTGGCTATTCTGTGTTGGTCTTCATTGTCCTATGATTAGATTTGTGAAACTGCATGCTTATTTCATGTTTTCACACTTCTAGTTGCTTACAGAAATGTCCTTTCTGGAGTTCAGATGGACTTGAACTCAGTCTCTAGTTTTGTGTGCTTTTTTCTTCCAAGTTGTTCCCTAATATGATGATGGTCAGATGTCATTAGCAACTATTAAAGATCATACAGTGTAATGGCATTCTTATCCATTCTCACAATTTGTTCTAAATCAAAGTGATCAAAGTGCTGCATGCAAAGGGATCATTTATCCACCTGTTAGCCATTCAGCCTCAAAAGCTCCATAGCCTTGCAGTCTTACAGTCTTACAGTATTTTTACTTACATTTGATTTTCGTTGTGTTTATTCTTCTGAAGTAACATTAGCTTGTAAATATGATTAGATATTATTGCTTATATTTATCGAGAATAAATAGTATCTGGTGAGGTATTCAAACTTGGTTATCAACCTGGCTAAAACTGGATCTACTTAAGGACATTTCTGCAGTATGTTTTCAACAGAACCTTTTTTTCTTTTTCTTAGCATCTTTTCACATTACTTTATATAGCGATAACATTATACCTTATGCTTCTACATCAAACATTATAGAGGAAATGTAACTTCATTATGAATTCATACATGCAAAATGCATGGAAGAAAAAAAATGCTATGGTACAAATTCATGGTTTGATAATAGTTAGCTATTTTAATTACTTAACCTGCATCTGCTTTTTTGGAAAATAATTCTTATGTGGATACCCATTTTTTCCATCTGTGGTTTCTTTTTTTTTTGGTAGGCATAGATAATTTTCATCACCAATCTGGGCACCTGTGAGTATTGTACTTCCATATAAAGAACCTGAGAGGAAAGAAAGACAAACAAAAAGAGTACAGAACCAGAACTGAGCATCAGTACTGTGTTTGTAGTGTGACAAGATACTAAAAAACTTTCTCTGCCAAAGTAGTCTCATCTCTAATGGCTTAATGTGGTCCTGCAAGACCTTCCAGACTAGCTTAGAAATGAAAGGTTCATGTTCTATGCATTTTGAGGTATACAAAGAGGAATATGCATAATTTTTAGATAGAAAAAAACATCTGTCCTCTCCTTCAAATAGATTAAGTGGCTTCTTTTTGCCGTTTTGGGACAAGTTTTCTGGACTTTTTTTTTTGGTAACCTGTCTGTATATACATGCACATACTTGAGGAAAGTGCTGAGACAGAGTTTTGCATGTGGGACGGTGATCTACAGAATTGTTCAGCTCTTCACTGATACTTGATTGCTCTGAAAGTAGTGCCTCCCAGTTATTTCAATGGAAACCACAACAGATACAAAACACAATAGCTCTGTTTGACCGAGCAAATTCTCAGCTACAAAACACTCTTTTTCAACATAATCACCACGATTAGCTCTGCATTTTTGCCATGCTTGTGAAAATCTGCACCAGTGGAAGTGTGACCCCCTGTTTCACAGATGCTACGGTGGCATCATTGCTAGGGAAATTACAGATGAAAGTCAGAAGGAGCTAAATCCAGACTACACGTGCAATGGATGTTATAGAACAGTTCAGCCAAGTTTGGCAATGTGCTGATTGGTCTTCCAGTTGGTACAGGGCCTTGCATTACTGTGTTGCAAGAGAAAGGTTGTCTTCTCTGGCATGACTCGGATGTTCAAGCCTTCCGCTTACTCAGCATTGTAATGTAGTGGTCAGAGTTGATGATCAGAGTTTGTGCATGTTCCACAAAATCCTGAAGGATCATCCCTTTCCTGTCCCAAGAAAACAGTACACACCACTGTACCTGCTGAGGGCTGCATCTTGAACTTTGTCTTTGATGGGCAGTTTGCATGTTGCCACTCCATGGGCTACCCTTTTGACTTTGGCTCTTAGAGGTAAAACCGTATGTCATCACTGGTAATAATGCAATTCAGGAAACTTTAATCTTCAGCCTCCAGTGGGCTTGGTAAGTCCTGACAACCTTGCATACAGTGCTTTTTGTATTTCTGTGTGAGCATTCAAGGAAACTCACCTAGCACAAATGTTGTGATATTCCAATGTTCCTACCATTGTTTCCTGTGAACTGAAGCTGATAATTCAGCTCTGAATACTGTTCCTATAGGGCAATTCTCGCAGATGAACTGATCGAGATTCTCTTCATTTGGTGGTGTGACAGCTGGACATAGCTGTCCAAAAGTGGCTTGTCTTTCATGTCACTGTCACCACTGCTGAAACGCACCACTCACTGTGTTCACTACTTGGCGTTCGTAAACATTCAACAAGCATCAATGGATGTCAATGGGTGTAATTTTTTCCTCATGGAGGAATCAGTGACCTTGAAAAATTACAGTATATTTTATAAAAGTGCTATTGTAGGTTGGCTTATTCCTTTTTGGAGCCTTTTTTGGCTTACTCAGTTTGTTGATTTTGTGTTCAAGCAAATTAGAATTGTAATTTCAACTCAGATACTTAGGTTCAACTGTTCTCTGATGCATTTAAGTGGCAGAAATATAAGGAATGTTTTTTATAACCTTTGCTTTTGGAATCCAATAGGGCAAAGTATGAAACTGCCATCTCTTTGCAAAAGAATTAGATGGATGAAGGTTGTTAAAGGCACAGCATATCAGGCACTCTTATCTTTGCAACAGCCCCTATGGTGGAGCTGGTAGTTATGGTGTAACGCAAGTATTTGTCTTTATGGAGTGTACTTTTCAATTTTTTGTGATTAAAAGCAGTGCTTCACACTTTTTTTTTTTTTTTTTT
>NC_140664.1:52601353-52611353 GCF_054131305.1 Coturnix japonica
GGAGCAGCTATATGTATTCCTGAGACTTAGTTATGAAAAAGGTGCCTTTTCGTGGTGGGGGATAAGTTAGCTGCTCCTCGTTGGTGGACAGGGTTGTTTTTTTTTTCTCTTTGATTTTTTAGTTTTTTATCTTCTTTTGTGTTCCCTGAAAATAGCAATCGTCTGAAATCTTTATTTAAATGCTCTGAGAAATCAGAGAGAGTTTGCAATGTGATGAAGGATGCAAATTTAGAATCAGTGCTGGTAATTTTTTAATGGGCTTTTTTTTTTTTTAAATATTATTTTTATTTTAATATATACTCGTGGCTACAAGTTTTGCAACATCCTGAGTTCAAGAGAAGCCACAACTGATTGGACCTCCAGGAAGTGCCCTGATGATAATCAGCCCAGTGTGCAAGACAGAAAGGCTGATAGTCAGAAATTGCTCTTTAAAGCAAGACAGACTGTCAGTCTTCAGGAATAGTGGGGAATGGCCTATTTATGTAATCAGATACTAAAGCTGGGAAGAAGCTGTCAGGCACATTCTTGTTGTGTAAGCAGCAGGCAAACTGTGCTTTATCTGACAGACAGTGTGTAAATCTGTCCATGCAAAAATCCAAATGTTTAGTTTGCTTCTAGTCACTGTAATAATCTGCTTATTTTCTTTTGCTAAAGCGATGACATCATTTAGCAGAATGCACAGCAGACAGGAGTCCTAGATAAGGCTCTGTTACTGTCACTCATTCACATCTTGATTGGCAAGGAGATAAATAGAAATTTACTAGAGGTTTGCTTCCAGCTAAAAGAGCAGACAACACCCTAGGATAAGAAGAGCAAGTGTGTTCAGCACCCACAGTCTTACAGTTTGAAAGGATGTCTAGAAATAAGAGTCCTTCAAAATTCAGTGTGAAAATTTGGAATGTTATTAGCAGTAGCTGAGCAGTCTTCCTGGAAGGAGAAGCACACATGCATGTACTCTGGGTACATATGTTAGTTTCACTGTTGCCATATTGAGGATAAGTCTGATTTCTGAAGGTTGAAGAGGCTGATGATGGTTTATCACCGATGACAGTGTCATTTGCTGATGTTTCAGCATGGAAAATATCCTAATTTTAAATCTACTATGGTTGACCATACAGTATTTGTATCTTGGAAATTATTATTCAGGAATGGTTTCATATATATTCTCTGGCCCACAATATGCAACCCATGATCTAAATTTACCAGATAAGTTTTTCTTGGTGGCAGGGATATATTTTGATAGGGATAGACAGGAAAGGAAAACTTGGAAAGAAAACTACACTGTAATAGGAAAGATAGTGTAATCCTTTTTAATGGCATTTAATCTCCTAAATCTTCTGATTTCATTTAATTTTAAAGGGTAATAAAATATGATTGAGATACATCTGAAATGTAGTTTAATGAAAGTAACCTGCTGTACTGAAAATCTACTGTTTTGTCAATCTGAAGATTTAAGATGAAACCATACAAAATGGAAATGCTTGGATCTGGACGCTACTGTTCTTCCAATTTCTGTTGCACATATATTTTTTTAAGTAGGTAGTGCCAGTTACTTAAAAATAATAATGAAACATCTTTAGAATTCACAGGCACAATCTTGAGAAATTAATCTGCAGGTCACAATAAGGGAAGATGTAACAAAAACTTGACCTATTAAGAGAACATACCTGGCAGAAGAATGCATTTCTATGCAGAAAGTAAATTGTTCATGTTCCTATTGTTTCCAAAATGATAGAGATCATAAAAGAACAGCTGTTAAGAGCATAATGATTTGTGCAACAGTACTCTGCTTCTCTTGTGTTTATATTTAGAAGAAGTGCATTTTGAAATAGTAAATTGGCTTAGGAATCGCAACCTTGAATGATAGTATCTTAATTAAAAATACATGCATATCTTGGTAATGTTACGCACCTCCTCCTTTGAAAAATAGGAACTGAACAACAATTAAGCACTTTCCATCTGCTAATTTCTGTTTAATTTCAAAGAGTTCACCTTCTGAGAAGAAGGCTTCTGCTGGCGCGTTAGTGATAAACATTGCATTACAATAGTGATAAATACTGTCGTACTGTCCAACAGGCTTTTTTTTTTTTCCTGTCGAATCCAGAGACATTTTCTACAGAAATCTTAGTGTATTTTAATGAGATTGTGCATCAGTTTGTATGCTGTGCTTTAGACATATTGGCTTTAATTATTTTTAAATGCACAATTTTTACAGTAGACAGAATATATATGATTTAGGACTCACCACAGCACTCTGAATATCACTTGGCATGTTAGCAAAATGTGTGGTATTAAAAAGACCATGAATTTTAGCAAGATATTCATTATTTTCTCAGACGTATAATATTCCTCTTTGCTCTCAGTTCTTCTGTTCCACATGTGCAACATTTTGCATGTTATATTAAAACAATTATATCAGTCTTAGCATCTCGCGCTGTATTGTGGTTCCACTGTTATCACAAATAATACTAAGCCAACCTAATTCAGCATTTTATGCAAACTGAGTCCTATGGTATTTTGCCTGAGTCACAAGGAAACCAAAATGAAATCTTGCACAACGCAGTTTCAGAGAGGTCTTGATAAGCTGACAAGGGTTAAACTTTGCATTTTGTACAAGTGCTATAAAATCTTTTAAAGTCGGTATCTTGTCTTCTCCTTGCTGCAATATCAGCAAAATTTTACTTAAGTTATTTTACTTCTTCCAGTGTTGTTGGCAAAGTGTGCTGAATGCTATGGCCATGGAAAAAACCCTGACAAGGAAATAGATTGAAACCACTCCTGTAAAATGAAAAAGAGTGGTTACTTCGATTATGTGATCTGAGACACAATAAACAAACAGATGAAAAGTAAATGAGAATTTGGAAACTCTGTTTTTAATACACTACTAATTTGTTAACAATATCAGCTTGATATACTTTATCTTAGTCCTTTTGACAAGACTCATTTTGTCATAGCTGTAGCATCATCACAGAGCCTGATCTAATACTTATAGAACTCAGCATAATCTCATTGACTTCAATACAAGTTGAATTGGACTAATAATGAAAAATCGCATTATAATAATATTAGGTTTAGAAAAAAAAATAGTGCTTATAGCTGATTTAAGTCAAACTGAGTTTGTCTGATATTTTACTGATGTCAGTAAGATCATAATGTAAGTTGGTATTGCTCTGCTGTGACAACTGTGGGCTCTTATTCCTAGAATGTATTAAAATCACAAACCAACAGTTATTCCCTTAAAGGACTGTAAAGATATTTCTCTAAATACAATAACAAAATAAGTAACTTTGTAGAAACCAATCTATAGAAAGTTATCAACCCCAGAGATGAAATAAAAGGCATATTACCATTTTTCTTGTTTAAAATTTTTATCAAGTCTGTGCTGTGTTATTTTCAGCATATAGTCTCATTTTTCCTTTAGGGGATTTTCTGGTTTTCTTTTTGAATTTTGTTGTAAGTGACAGGTTTATTTTATTCAATATGATTTCATGTGAAACTAAATTAAAAGCAGTAAAGATTAAAGAAAAAAAAAATTGCCAATTTAATAAAAAATAAATAGTTGTTGTTTTTGTTTTTCTTAAATCCAGGTTTTGATCTTTTCTTTGCTTTAAAATACCTCTTTAACTGAACAGTCTGATTTAAACCAGAACCGAACTAATACAAAAACACAAACCTTGTGAGAATTCTGCAAACCTCCATTTAAGAAATCTTCTATTGTAGCTCTAAGGAAATTTTCCCTTCTTCCTCTTCAGTCTATGAAAGCACAGTAAGCCACACCTCCAAATGAAATCAGTTTTTATGAGTTGTGATGCTGGTAAAACAATTTATTAATTTATTTATTAATTATTTTTATTTTTTTACAGAATACCTTAAAAGGGAAGTTTTCAAAATCCAAGTATTTATTTATCTATTTATAAGCATTGCAACAGAAGGTTATACTGTAATGACTCCGTATTAGAATCAGCTCATGCTGGGGAGGTTTACAAACAAACAGTGAGATCCGGCCTTCTCGCAAGCAGGTGAACTTTTCCTGTTGGTACATGAACTCAGGTTAAATTTACCCACCAGATATGCGCTGTTGCTGGCACGTGGGTTTGGATGACTCTGAGAATAGAGGAAGTCTGAGGCATGGTACCATATGTTAAATGCAATTAAGAAATAGTTGAACCATAAATATATAGTCACTCACTGTACTTTCCAATATTTTTGCTTGGAATTAATAGGAACCTTTTTTAAGACAGGTGAAGCTGTTGTAAAAAACCTTGCTGTGGGTCACCTTCTCAGTGGACCCATGTCCCTGGGGCCAGTCTATTTCCTCAGTCTCTGTTAATCTGTCTGTAATGGGCAGATGCTCCCAAAAGATTTAGGGCTGCAGGGGGTCAGCCAGATGTGATAGGATAGAGAGTACCCAAAAGCCCACAATATGCTCCCTCAAAAAGATGGAATTTCTGATTCCTCAGCCTCATTTGTGCTCCTTATTTTCCTGTAACATCTGATGAAACCCCAGCTTGAGCAATCAAGCAAATTAATTTTTGTCCTGTAAGTAGTGAAATTTTCCAGTTTTCCCAACTTTCTGCTCTACTGAGATACAGCTTTCTGAAATTAGATGAGCTCAGCAGTTTATGGAAGGAAAAGCCTTGATTCTCACCCTTTTTCTTTGTAAAACCTAAGGTCTGCCCTAATTTTCAGCTTCTTAAAAACATTGTTTTCTCATCATCTCTGACTACATAAAAACAGCTGTCTGTCAGTATGTAGAGTCTTTATAGGAAATTTCAAAGGCTGCTTCAGCTGTAAATGTGAAATGAAAACACAAAACAACCCCTAAAAATCCCTCCTCTTTCTTCTTGATGATGTTGCTGAGTGCAATGTGCTTGACACCAGACGTTTTTAGAAATGTATGGCATGGTGTAGTTTCTCTGATACCATACCACTTCGCTGTTTTACAAGCTTCAGCATGTCACAGATTAAAGCTTTGTTGGATGCAACAAAGCTGGCAATAAATAAACTTTTCTGATGTCACTGTGACCTAAATTAAACTCATTGTGTTTCCTTTGTTTTGTTAGCAAAAGAGTAGTTTTCATCACTTTTGAGAGACCTCTAGAGTTTCAAGCAATGTCTTTTTTAATAAATATTTTAATATGCTTGGAAATTAATTGTGGGTCAGAGTATCTCCTGGTATCTTGCCATTAAATGCTGTTGGGTCATTTTGGATGCAAAGGATAGGATAATTTAACATGATAGAAAAATAAGAAATGTGAGAGTTGTCAAATTAGCTGGTTGCAAATGTCCAAAGGCATGCTGTGCTTCTCTTTTTCAGCACTTGATGAGTGTGTGGAGATGAGTTTTAATTGTGTTTTAAAACTGTATGCACTTGAACATACATACGTTCTGAGTACCACTCAGAAGCCTGAAAGGGATATGTTAGTGGTTAGATTTGATTCTTAAGGCTAGTCAGGTCTGCATCCCAACGAGGAAATTTTTCATGGGAAATATCTGCTCAAAGCTTAACCTGTTAACTTAATATACAGTGAAGTTAGCAGGCTGCTCCTGCAAATGTGCACGAGAAACATAGATAAACTTTTAAGTGAATGGTTGTTTTGTTGGGAAAGGATGATAAGATTTAGCTGACAATTAATAAGTATAATTTTTATCAGGCATCTATCAGTCTGCAAGTTGAATGTATTTATTCTGCTGATGTTGCCTATTTGGAGCTGTCCTAAAGATGCAAGTTTCACTACAGCCTTTGGAGCATACATGTTGTGTCCCTGCTTCCTGAAAAACGTGCCAAGATTTGATATCAAAACTTACGGTCTGCATTCCCACTCATCCTAGTGGTTTGAGTTTGATCTTCTAACTCCATGACAATCTGTTATTCCTAACTATTAAAGACCTGTGTTTAAAAACATATGGATGAGTCCCATTCCGTCTGATTTATAGATTGAATTACAGTTCTATTTTTCCTCTCTGTTCTTCCTGTGCCTGAACTCCGCAGGCTACTTGTGCTTATGTAAAATAACCTGTGGAGCATTTGGTCAAGTGATTTATTTTCTTCTACAGAATTCAAACTCTTGCATCCTTTTCTTTTTCTTTAATCCCCTCAGAATCTAATACAGATCCATGAGATTTTCTGGAATAAACTTACCTAGAATGTGTTTAGGGAAGACCAAGCTTTCCTCAGGTAAAAACATCAGTGATTAGGCAGTATGCACTATAGGCACAACTGAGAAATTTGTGGTGGGGAGCTGATTAAAGGTAATGGAACTTCAATAAATAAATAAATAGCTGGTTAGATAAGCAAATAGATAAATAAATAAATGAAAATTGTTCCCTTTTAAGAACTGTTCCATTAAATTGTGCAAATCTGGAAGTTTTTTATCTTTTATCCCAGCATTATATTCTAGAATCCTGTAGATAAAGGAAAAAAAAAAAAAAAAAAAAAAAAAAGTGTTCAAATGCAACTCTGAGGTTGTATTGGTGTACAAGACTTTGAAGTTCTATAATATACAGATGTTCAGGTTTTTCTTTTTTTTTTCTCAATTATATATTTGTCCTAGTAAAACCTCATAGAGTAGTGTTAATGAAATGTGCCTTTATGTGCATTAAACAGTAGGCTGTGACACTATTTTAAGTGATTGTGTGTTATAAAAAGCTTTGCAGCAAGATTAATGCTACAAAATTGACAGAATATTATAACACTGTGGAAGTTGATAAATTTTAAACTTTCCATTATGCTTAAATGAATAAAATGAGAATCACAAGGCTGTGCTTGGTGGTTGCATCACGTCTTTCAACTGGTTCACAAGGCTGTTTTCCCTGCAGAAGCACCCTTCAGTCCTACTTCGCTTGTACTTGATTCTTTCTCAAAATGTTTTTAGTTTGGAAGATAGAAATATAAAGGGAGATTGTGTTCTGAAAAGCAGTGACGTTAAAGATCTGACATCTCAACAAAGTAAATGATAGTTTTCAGAGGCAGCAAAGCTTGTAAAAATAAGACTAAATTTTGACAGTGTTTTACCTTAAACTGTTCTTCAGATAAGGCAGAAATAAAGAAGCTGCAAGTGTCTACTCTTCTAACTTGTGTTTCACCCCTACATTTGTTCACCAGCCAGTAACTTCAGGCCTACATTTTCCTGTGCTGTGCCCCTGAGTCAAAGGCAATGGGCCAGCTTAGTCACTTTTGTGAAACAAGGCACTCGGCTCAGTGTGTTAGGACAGGTACATTTGAAATTGGTGGTATTTCGAAGCTGTAGCAAAGGTCAGGAATTGACGAGTGTAACCTATTGCTGATGCACAAGTCACAGAACAATCTTATTTAAGGCTGAGTTGAGGTGATGGCAGTTGCGAAAACACTTTTTTCCCCCACAGAACTGAAGATACTCAAGTGCTGATAAATGCAGAAGCCCTTGATGTCGTTTCTGAGAGACTTAGCAGAATATGACAGTCAGACATTGAATCCATTATGATGCGTCAGTTGAATGTACCATACTTTCTTTCCTTCTTTTTTTTCAAGGCTGTTATATCTTACCTCATGCACTGCTCAGATTTCTGAGTTGCATTTGTTTTTCTGTTATTCTTTCACACAAGTATCTTTTTCAGCAGAGAACTGCAAGATTCAAAAATTTGTGGATGCTCCATCCCTGGAGGCATTCAAGGCCAGGCTGGATGTGGGTCTGGGCAGCCTGGTCTGGTGGCTGGTGACCCTGCACACAGCAGGGGGGTTAAAACGACATGATCTTTGAGGCCCTTTTAAAACCAGGCCATTCTTTGATTCTGTGATTTTCTTAATCATTTACAGACATTTTGTTTTTACGAGCAACAGGTACAGTTTAGTGATGAAACTACATTTAAAAATGTATACGCATGTATATGTCTTTGCTCAAGTTGTGAGATACCAGAATAAAGCTAAGTAGACACTACTTGTTTCAAGAACTTAAATAAACATATTCTCTTGGTGGAAGTGAGACTGCAAGTTAAGATCATGGTCTAGCATTGACAATCTGCAGAAATGGTGCAAATGGCACGCAATTCAGCATTGCTTTGAAATGCGTTGCACTGCTTTCCACATTACTGCCACTTTCAACTCGTTAAATATTGCTTTGCTCACCTTAAATACTTTAAAGACTACTGAGGGTGAGAATATTTCCTTTCTATACTTATCATTTAGTAAGACTGTCTTTCTGGTAGGTGCTTATTAGGAGGATGTGATAGGATCAGTATGAGATTGTATCATTGCATAGACTTTGTATAATATTTGAGCTAGTAGCTGTCTGGATTCAATGCTGAAAGCTTGCTATGAAATTTTTAAAGCCCCTTCCCTGCCTCCCCTGGTAATTTGAATGATTCAGGTCCTGAAAATGCAGTTTTCAATCAGATTTGATGGCCTAAGATCAATGTAGTTTCTAATGCATAAATACTACTTTGAAACCATACAATTCTTATGTAACCGTACCTTGAAGATATATGGGCTTGAGAAGAGAAAGAGGAAAGAACATGCATCCTAATTTTATATAAAACGTATTTTTAAATAAAATTTATGTTTTCATTGAGATTTCCCTGTTGGCAGTTTGTCTGTTTGTCTGTGTAGAAAGTTTTAGGCAGCAACAGCAGGGCAGATAGCAAAAATGAGTCTTAAGATGGAGGACGTTAATAAAAAGATGACTGAAAGTATGTGTGAAAAAAGCTAAGTGAAAGTAGATAGGGCAGATGCTGATGAATTCTGATATATGCTTTCATCCAGAAATGTGAATTTAACCTGGGATTTATTAGGTTTCTTGTGTCATCAGCAACTTTTTGTGAAACCTAATGCAGTCCCTGGTTCGTCCATTGGTCCACATAAAAGAGAGCTGTTGTCTCTTTTATGAGTGGTGGCAGAAGTTTATGCTGGCCCTGCTTGATCATGTGAAAGCTATTATTTTCACAACAATTTTGAATTAGTTGATTTTGTTGTTATTACTTGTTCAGTGAAGAAACATTGAAGTGAAGACTTGAAAATTAAACCTGGAGCTCAGGCATATGGGTTACTTTTCAAATGGGAAAAAAAATCTGTTGAAGAAAATGGCATGAAAAGTATTCTGATAGAGAAAAGCCTTTTCCTCCAAGAGATGCTTGTAGAGCAGCACCATTCGGTGCATTGTGTGATCCAGGAATACAGAGGGAGGGGAAAAAAAAATCATTCTTAGTTAAGCTCTGCGTGGATACGTTCATTTATGTTCTTTGTAAAGTGCACTCTACTGCTGTTACCAACTAGTCTGCGACAGTGGGCTATGCCACCCCTACTTCCAAGAAAATAATTATAAGGGCACTTATTAAGTGTGGGTGTGTGCGAAATATCAAGACATCACCTGTTGGTATCCTGTGCTTGAATAAAGCCATTCAATATACATGAAAATATAAATATTACTCTTACAAATGTTGATCATTCATTTCTGCATTAAAATTCTGATGCAAAAGCTGAAATACAAACTTGATGAAATACTCAGTCTGCAAACAGTGAAACTAAATATGCCTGATTAATAATTATTTATTTTAAAAGTATGTATATTGAAGTCTCTTAGCTGCTCTGTTGTCTCCTAATCTGAGATAGGTAGAAATCACTGTCACCACTGAAGCCTCTTTTCCTGTCCTTTAAAGGAGATGAATACAAAAACAACAGCAAAAGTAGAAGAGAAAAAAAAAAAAAAAAAAAAAAAAAAAAAAGAAAAACCAAAAGGTAGCTTAAGAAAGGTCAGAAACCTTATTTGGACGGCTACCAAAGGCATGCACAGGGGTTAGTTACAGATGGAGTTGCAGCTTTAATTCTGATTTTTCTGGCTTTTGTCACTTCAAAGACAGACTCTCAGTGTTATTTTAACATTTTTATTGTGTGTGAATAATAGAGTACACATTGAGGTTCAATAGGTGCAATACTGTTAAATGTACATCTTGGTGGATTTAAAAATGAGGGATTTATTTTGTCATTCATAAAGTTGTAATACAGTCTAGAGAAACTATTTGTTAAAAG